>NC_059400.1:13961269-14266326 GCF_905220565.1 Melitaea cinxia | reverse complement strand
CATAAAAATCCATTAGCTACAGTTATTGTACATAAATATTAGTTTCATTATTACATTTTAAGTATAAATTAAAATAGGTTTTGTTATATACAAACAAAAATTAATTGTTCCTCTGATATTGCAGGCAATTTGAAATTGTTTATAGCCCTCAGCTGAGACCACTATCACTACATTAGACATTTTAAGGAATAGTGTTTGTCGGAGGTAGCGATGATGGTCTCAACTTGTAAAAAATGGTAAAATTTGCATCAAATTGTCTAGTACCAACTAAATGACTTAAAATTACATTTTGGCTTTCTTCCATTGCTATCCTTCGCAATTCTAATCACAACCTTTCTTTTTCTCTTCGTGGATTTTTTTTCCCTTTCCATGAATTCTAGTAAAGCTGCGAACTGTTCTGGGTTTGCTCAAGATCTATATTCCATCATATAAACCACTTAATTTTTAAGATTTTATTTTATTTTATTTTATTTAGGACAACAAACAATTGCATAATAAAAGTTTATCAGCGCCGTTATCCACATATAATATTATATACAATTTAAGAGAAAAGAGAAAATGAATAAAATTAATGAACATGACAGCTAACGAAACGATAAGAACAAGTCCTAACAAATTCTTAAAATTAAAATTACAAAGATTCCTAATTTTCTTCCAAGATATCTTTCATTCCTATTCAGAATCATGTTATCATAACATTTCGAGTTTTTCTAGACACAGTAATGTTTAAAATTAACACTGTGATAAAATAATAATAAACTAAATATAAGAAGAACTTTACCTTATTTCGGTTATGCATAAAACACTTAATAAGTTAATAACAATTTCTTCTTCAGGATTAATGGCTTTCAATAGTTCTAATAATAATTTATAATTTTATGTATAACGACGTTGTGACTCACGTTAGTTTGACGCTCGTAAAAACGCTATTCATAGACTAAAGTATTAGTTTTTTCTAAAGATGTTGTAGAATGAGCGTTTGACTCAGTCGTGTCAACTTGGCTACCAATTTAAAATGACTTACGCCGAGCCGTTAACGATTGTAGAAAGACGTTCGATACGAAACGTTTGTAACTTGGCTAGGCCTTCAGGAATCGCTAATTTTTTAAATGTATTTTTATACGACTAGAACGCCAAACAAGCTTAACCTGTTTAGCGATTTCCGCAGGCTATAGATACAAGACACGCCAGAAGCATCGCGAGCTTGTTGCCGACCTAACCTCCAACCCTCCCCAGGACCTCTCTAATTGATTTTGTCATTTGGTCCAACGAATACGTATACTTGTTCTAAGCTTCGATAGGAACCCAAAGGAGTTCTGCAGTGGCTTATTAACAGTTTTATTTGCTTGCAAACGAAAAAAAAACCGACTGCAATTACATCAAAAAGTAATACAACGTAAGCTCACGAAAAAATAGTAATGTTAATTCACGTCATCAAAGATTACTCAAAAGTAGTCATTATATCTTAATCAAATTTAAATGAGACCATATGCCAAGAATCAACTTTTGATTACAACAAGAATAATCAAAATCGGTACACCAAGTGAAAAGTTACGCGTTAACTTTAACTTTTGAATACAACGTAGGTCGAGGAATAAATAGTCAAGTAAATACGCATTATTAGATCTAAATCCAAAAGTACTTGTTTCACTTATCACTTAAATTTAAATAAGATCACATAACACGCACTACCTTTCGATTAAAAAAAATCTCCATACATAAAAAAGTGTGTGCATATATGCAAGTAAGAAGTTATACTTCATTAGCTAGCTAACTTCACGTTGCTAACTTCTTCGTCGAATAGCTAAGTTCAGGGTTCCGGTTTTTTGTGACTGTGTACTTGCGCATCGTAAAAATTTACTCTCATTTTTCCCTAACGTAGCAAAAGAAGTATAACTTCAAAAAATACAACCGAATCGAGAACCTCCTGCATTTTTGGAAGTAGGGTAAAAATACTCATGAACCCCTTATTAATTTAAAGTATTTTTTTTCACTATTTCCTCTTATTCCTCTTATATGGTAAATCTTAATTTTACCTTTACTTCCGAGGGCATGGCGGTCCTATTCTACAGCGAGTTACTCGTAATTATGAATTAGTAAGAAGTTGTATTAAATAACAAACTGTTTTCAACGGTCCTGCTAAATACGGGTTTTGAAACCAAACAATAACGCACATTAACTTTCAATGTGATCGTAAATGACAATACAAAACTAGTGAACGTTGTAAAAGCATTTCTAAATTAAAACGATTCATGTTCATTCAATTAAAAGAAGTCACCTGATAGCTTAAAATACAAATTGAAACATTTGGGGATTCAGTTCGACACGATTTGTTTTTGTCACTATGAGGGTAGAATAACAATCAGTTTATTCTGGTGTAGGGATTAATTTTGTTAATTTTTCAATCGTGGTAATTTCGAGACCAAAATAGGAAAGTCTTTAGTTTTCGTATTATGAAACTTTATTTCTATAGGGAACAAAACAGAGAGACATATATATATAATTTTAAACTAGCTGCACCACGCGGCTATACCAAGATAATTTTAAAAATCGTGGCAATGTCAGGATAAAAAGTAGGCTAAGTTATCCTCAGTCTTCAACGATCTAAGTAGCAAGTTTTATTACAATAAATTTAATTGGTTGTTTATTTAGACAACATGGTATCGAGCCACGTCCGGAAACGGAGCTGTTGCTATAGAATTAATAAATATTTTACTAACATTAACAAAATTTATTTATTTTATAAATAGATCCTAAGTAATTCTGATAGTATCACAGTATCTTATCGTCCAACTCAGTTCATTCTCAAACAATTGAAATGACTTTTTAAATTATGTTCAGCACAAATATTAGCTAAGCTGTAGGTCTTAGTAGGTATACTTACAATTTGTTCAAAATGTATGTCAGTCAGTCAGTCAATCAGTCAGTCAGTTCAGCCTAATGCAGTCCACTGCTGGATATAGGCCTCCCCAAATTCGCGCCAGACATCCCGGCTATCCGCAATCCTCATCCAGCTCACACTGGTAATCTTACGTAGACCGTCGGTCCACCGGGCCGGAGAAAAAAAAACAACGGAGGGTGCAAAATGTATACTTTTCTTCATCATTACAGCCTATACAGTCCACTGCTGGACACAGGCCTCCATAAGTTTACGCCAAAAATAACGTGAACTCATGTGTTTTGCCCATAGTCACCACGCTGGGCAGGCGGGTTGGTGACCGCAGTACTGGCTTTGTCGCACCGAAGACGCTGCTGCCCGTCTTCGGCCTGTGTATTTCAAAGCCAGCATTTGGATGGTTATCCCGCCATCGGTCGGCTTCTTAATTTCCAAGGTGGTTGTGGAACCTTGTTATCCCTTAGTCGCCTCTTACGACACCCACGGGAAGAGAGGGGGTGGCTAAATTCTTTAGTGCCGTAGCCACACAGCACATACTTTTCTTAAATTCCTTAAATTGAGGACTGATTTTAATGAGGTCGATCACAGCAGGAAATATTTTCCAAAAACCTACTGGGAAAGTACATCAACCTCGAAATCGAAGCTAAAAATAACAAGGCATAATAAGATATCCAGAGCTCTTGGGGAGGATCAGGGCTGTGGTTGGCAATGCGCTTGAAATATCCCTGGTATTGCAGGTACAGTCTATATGGATCCCCTGGTATTAAAAACTATAGTATCCGGCTACCATCAAATAGACCGTACTCATTTTTGCCACCTTTACTAAAAAAAAAAAAGATTAATATTAATTATTATATAAATTAAAGTCAGTTTTACTATACAGATTATATTAAAGCTATCAGTTGTAAGAGACTAACAGTATCAATAGTTGTTAAAACTAAGAACGGAATTTAATTCCCTGTGGAGTTAGAAATCCAATTCAATTAATGTTACGTTTCAGAGGAGCCGTCCAATCGTTTGTCTATTTATAAATACCTGTTATCTGAAATTTGACTTATCAATAAAATTATAAATAGGTATGCGCTTTATGTGATATCATTTTTATTAAAAAAAAAACATACAAAAATATCGTCAAAGCTACATTCATATTAAGAACACTAACATCAAATATGTCAATAATTCTTCAGACTTCAGTTCAGACCTCAGTTTTATTACTATAATATCGGTAGGTTAATTCCTACCAACATAGAGATTTTTATTTTATTAACAGGGTATTATATCTCTACATACCTACATGTAATATTTGTATGTACAAGCAAAAAATAAAAATTACATCAGTTCTTAATGAAAAGTAATTCACACATTTCATAAATCTTTAACATAATTGCAAAACATGTAACTAGAAATGAGAACAGAAAACATTGATGAATGATACACCTAGTTTTAATTCTAAGCTTTTAATTTTTATTAAGATTATTATACTGAAAATGTAGTATATATACGAATATAATCATTATTACCCTATATATATATATATATATATATATATATATATATATATATATATATATATATATATATATATATAAAGTATAAAAGTATTTCTTTTAAAAATATTTCTTGATCGTCGTTTTACAAGTTTTTATAATCTCATGCGTATCTTTAATAATTATAATTTAATGCTTAATGTAAAAAATGCTGTGTGGCTACGGCACCAAAAAATATAGCCACTCCCTCTCTTTCCGTGGGTGTCGTAAGAGGCGACTAAGGGATAGCAAGGTTTCACTACCACCTTGGAACTTAAGAAACCGACCGATGGCGGGATAACCATCTATCCGCTGGCTTTGAAACACAGGCCGAAGACGGGCAGCAGCGTCTTAGGTGCGACAAAGCCAGCCCTGCGGTCACCAACCCGCCTGCCCAGCGTGGTGACTATGGGCAACATACATGAGTTCACGCATTTTTGGCGCGAACTTGTGGAGGCCTATGTCCAGCAGTGGACTGCAATAGGCTGTAATGATGATGATGATGAATGCTTAATGTTGGCCTACCACGGAATCCGTTGAAAAGATTTGGCACGAAACTTAACAGGCACTTTTTTAAATCATTACTTTCATAAAATTCAGCGCCATTAAACATATAAGTTTTGATATCAGATTATATTGAAGATTATTACTATGATAAGCTTTAGCTATTAAGTAAAAACTTTTTCTTTACTACAAATCTCTAACCATTATATGTCATAGATAAAAAATAACTATCCTTAGTTATAAATGTATCCATCTATTTTTAAAGTGCCCCGTGGATCATCATTATCCATCGTTTGTGAGTAATTTATCACTCTTTGTTAATGTTAGCTATAAAATACACCCACGATTTGCCCGCGCGGACATGTTTTATGATAGCGCGAAACTTAGCAGACTTAATTTTGAACTTGACTTCTTAAAGCGTAAGAAATTGATCTTGACATAAACAAACATTATGTAGGGCTGTATAAATTTGAGCCTTTGTAAGAATTCGAAAAAAAATATATTTAATCTTTATTTCAAGATGGCCATTTTAACTAAATAAATTAACGAATATTATTAAATTTACGATAAATACTACGAGTGTTACATTTTGTTAATTAAATCTTAATGTTACATTTTAATTTAAGAAAGTAAAAAAAAATCTAAATGTAAAAGAAAGCAACACTACAAACATTTTAATTTCCGTGCCATATGTATTTCATTTTCTTCAAATAAATATAAGCTGCTATAATCTTTACTGTAATACGTATCTCTATACACGGTCGTGTGAAAGCATTTAAAGCATTCGCGGTTATGCCTTTGCTAATTTCTCTACACTGCGTCTCTTTCTATGAATATATGTTAAAAAAGGATGAAAAATAGTCAGTCATTGGAACGAACTGTGTGGGATTTGAAGCCCCATCATTAGAGTTCATTGATCCTAGTCATATGCAGACATGAGTACCAGTTGTAATGACAAATTAATATGCGATTTTGTATATTAATTAAACGTTTACAAATGTTTGAGAATTTATAAAGACTAGACTGTGAGTTTTGGCTGTAATTAATTACTCATCACTATTGAAGATGCTTCTTAAAGAAATTTAAAAACTTTCTAAAATTAAATTTTATTTACGACTGATTCAACAAACGTGGTCACGTCGTGCGACCATTCAACAACTATCAAACACGTGCAGCAGAATGGTTAGATCTTCTAAAATGTTCCTGTTTTTTTCCGCAATTTTTTAAATTAAAAATTCGACGATAATTTATGCAACCTTTCTTAAGTTCTGCGCTTTAGCAACACTTCAAGTGATCCATTTTTATTTACATAGATAATTCTTTTATTAAAAAAAATGTGTTAGGTACATGTGTGGGGTTTGAAATAATAAATCTATACAAATAAATAAAATTGGAGTGTCTGTTTGTAATGTTAAAAATAACCGCTTATACATGGTACAAATACCAAAATAACATTTTTTTTTAATTTTGTCTGTCTGTCTCTCTGTTTGTTCCGGCTTATCTCTGAAACGACTGGACCGATTTTGATGGGACTTTCACTGACAGCTAGCTGATGTAATAAAGAGTAGCTCAGGCTACTATTATTTGAGAAATTTGTTTATTTTATAACTTTGCGAACTGAACAATAACTTTTTTGTTAAATTTCATGCGGACAAAGTCGCGGTCACTGCTAGCGGGACAAGCTAGTAAGTAGGTAATAATTTACAATATATTATATTTACATTGAGCTAATTAAAACTGTGACATCTAGCAATATAAATAACGTCGCAACTAATTAATTAACGAAGAATAAGTACCAATTAGTATATCTTTGGTCCTTTTAGTAAAATGTCATATTTACTTTCTATTTACAGCGGTAAAAAGTAAGTATGTTGTAAGGGACTCTTTAAATTATTATTTACATTATAATATATTTTCTCCAGATCTGCTTATTATTATATTTTAACTAGAAATATATTTCATCCTCTTACAAATAGTTCAATTTAAAAGAACCTTTAAGACCACAAACAAAGTTACAATATTTAGAGGGTTAAAATTAGTTTACATTAATCAAAACCAGAAAATTATTCATCTTATATTACTTACTAGTTACAATACTTTATAAATGTAAAAATAAGATTCATCACTTCAACCTATCGCAGTCCACTGCTAGACCTATGTCCTAAAATGGCGTGAACTTATGTGTGTTGCCCATAGTCACTATGCTGGGCAGGCGGGCTGCTCGTCTTCGACCTGTGTATTTCAAAGCCAGTAGAAAAAAATAAGATTAGTATTATTAAAATTATTGTTTAAAGTATATTAGTAAGCGTTGAAACAAGTAAACTGCGAACAACGTAATACCGTGGTAATGTTTTATCGTGGTAAGTTAGGTACTAGAGTACACAGTGGTACACTTAATATTTTGTTGTTTGTTTCAAGCTAGCTACCATTATTATTACATTTAATAATATGAAATTCCGGATTGGATTGCGTTGCCAAATTTCTGGGAAAAGATGTTGATGATGGTAGAAAACTCCCAAATAATAATACGCGGGAAAAACTTTAGGAGGGTGGCTATTCTATAGTTTGCCAGAACACGGACAAGAGTATGAACCCAAGTCTAACAATAGTAAAACAATCGATACACCATTTCCAATGATAGTGAATTGATTATATAACGCTATTCCTTTCGAATACGATTAACACTAGATCCGTCTCGGTATCTTTTGCAAGAAGACATTGCGTCATTACAACCTCGAAGAACGGATGCTTAAGCACTGTCTTTTCTGGCAACGTACCACAAGCAAAATTGACTATTATTTTATAAATTATATAGTCTATAATTGCTTAAATGTTGATTAGCTATTGGACTAAAGAATTCGCTGTTTATCGACAATATATCTTTACAGATTTTATGGTTCAATTTTCCTTGAAATGAGATTCGAGAAAGTAATAAGAGTTTCGTCAGAAAAGTGCTAAAGAAGTTCAAATAATACTAACTGAATATGAACACTAGGTCTTAAAGAGTCCGTTCAAATAATTGCTACTGTATTTACATATTAAATAGCGCATTAAGAAGAGACACTTTACACTCAAAATGATTAATATTCTTTATGTTGTAAGACAATCGTATTTTTTATTTATTTATTAAATAATTAGCTGCCCGGAAAGACTTCGTTCTATCAAAAGTTAATAATAAAAATTAAAATTTTTTGAATTTTGTTTTAGTATTAAAACCTAAAAATAGATCAGCCGAATCGGTCGGGCCATTCTCGAGTTATCCGCTTAGCAACATTTATTTTTATTTATATAGATAATTTTTTTAAAGCATGACCAATTTTATTTGCTAGGATACAGCAAATCTCGATCTCATCTACTTTCTATGTTTGGTTAAAATAATTTTGTGTCTACAATGTTGGGTATTTCATTTGTAACAGTTGCACGTTGGACGTTGTATAATTCCGATATATACACATACAAAGCAAACAAAACTGAACTATTTAATTCTCACTTTCATTTCCGCAGAATTCGAATTACAGGGAAGACGAACAAATACTCCAGCATCCTGAGTTTCCTGTTATTCATTAAACCTCACGAAGTACCGTAATAACTATTGTGATTTGACTCGAATCAGGTTTTAGGGTAATTTCCGAAGAGAATTCGAGTAGACGAAAATACCAATTTGTTTAACTCGAAACTGTTTTTAGAACTTCTTATCTTCTTCTAAATTAGTGTAATAAAAACGACGCTTTTATTATGATATTTGTTTGCATATATTCGTAGCTTAGGTACTAAAAAAGATAGCCTATAAAATATTGCTAGGAATCATTACGCGAAAATACTACTCGAAAATTTAAATAAAAAATCACGTTATACAGGTTTTTGTATTTTTGTGGTCAACAAATACTGGAACACAACTCAAAATGATCAACAACAAACTTGGTAAATTACTCTTAAATGTTGTTTTTTTCACAAGATGGTGTTAATCAGAGGCGGCAAAAATGTATACGAATAACAAGACCTTACCATTGATTTATTTTTATAGAAAATCTATTTCGTCCATGCAGATTCACCACCACTGCAGATGCCAGCTCCAAACACCAGACACGTAAAACAAAATTATTTAAATACATTTATTACTTCCTTCACATCCACACAACCAAGGGGTTGTGAAATATGGTTCAGATTTAAAAACACGCGTCAAATATTTAGTTTTCGTACTACATTTTTGAGTAAGTAGTAAGTATGATTTTAGTTCGAGGCAAACTGAGTCTTTTCACAATTTTTGATAAAAGATACACTGTATTGATCCATTTTTAACACAAAATGTCGCGCACAAATTATTTTTATTACTTATTTAAAAGAAAAATTGCTAAATAACCGAGGAAGACGACACGTTTGTTTGTATACATAGGAACAGCAACAGCGCATAGTTTTAGGCAAATTATCCCTGCGGCGCTTAGCACACCCCGCACGGGCCACACCGCACGGCCGTGGTGGCCAGTGGTGCTCCAAATCGGGCTAATTTCTCATATGAAATCTTTTACTTCGCGTCGTCCTGTCTCTTTCGTACTCAATGAATATAGTGCTAGGGATCGTACAAATCTTAACTTCGTTTCTGGAACGCAACGCATTGAAACGCAATCACTAGCGCTCCACTCGTACAACTTAATGCCAAATTTACGTAAATATATTATTAAATAAACTATTTTGCATAGTAGAATAGAAATAATTTGATGTAGTATAGTATAGTATTTAATATAAAAAAATATATAGGAATTAAAATTACACAGTTAATTTTATTATATTTGGAGTGGGAGTGAACCAGCGCTCTTTAGGACGAGCCGCCTCTGGTGTTAATTAATGAAACTACTATCTGAGCGCAAAAAATTCACTTTAAAATCACAAACGTAATTATGAGCTTTGGTTCGTAGGCAGCAACGCTAACTGTATAGTAGAAGATCCGAACTAGGTAGAGATGAACTTCGCCCATCTGCTTAATGGGTGAAAATTATTTTCTATTTATTTTAGTAGTAGCTATGCCCTGTGGTTTTTTTCGCGTTAATTTGAGGAAAGAATAAATTATTATACATTACTTACACCCACATGCTTAACAAATAAATCTTATATAAAAATGAGCGCTGTTTCTTTGCGATACGATAAGATAGTCAGCAAAAATCTGGTTTGAATGGCAGTTGGCGAATATAATACAACCTAGCCAGGAACTTTCCAGCCAACCCATTCGCGAGTTATCTTTAACATATTAAAGTAGATATTAAATATATATTACATAGATTATAGCAGATGGGTGAAGATCATGTCTAGTTCGGATCTTAGACTAGTAGAGACAATTGTTTTGATAACATAAGTGGCACGTTATAAACTTTGTAATTGACTTGTCTATTACGAGACCGTACGTGTGTTCATATGATAATCTAGTCAAAACTTAAATGGAAATATGAATGGAATGGAATAATTTCGCTAGTACTAGTCTGATACGAAAATTTATTATTTTTATAGATTACTTTGTGAAAGAATACTTACTAATGCAATCGAATCCATGCGAGTCATTGTGTTAAGATCATAACTAAAAATCAATTAGTAATTACCCTCTTTTAAGACTACAAAAAAATCATGCACAGATAACAGAAAAAGAGCTATTTTTATTATTATTTTTACAAAAAAGTTCGAATGGAGAAAGTGCATTTTAAAATAATATGTATAATCATGTTGTAAAAGTAATGATTGACACCTTGTAATTTTATAGTTGAATTAAGGAAAGGTAATGGTCAGACAGGAAAAGATACCTGTAATAAATATCATTAAAAGAACTTGTAACAATCATACGCAGGTATATAAACGACGAATAATTACAACGTCACGTTTTTAGATAATGTGCTCGAATATTCAGCCACGCTTTCGAATCTCTTGGGTAGATTTAATCTTATTATTCCGTAGGCTGTTTACCTCGATTTCAACTATTTACCAAGAACTTTATACAAACCTAGACACAAATTGAGTACAGAACTTAAATCGGGTTAAAACAGAAAAACAACAGACTATTTAAAATATATGTGTAATATCAATTATAAAACTACTGGAGCGGTCAATTTTTGATATGATATTCAAAAATAGAAAACTACTTTTAGAAAATCAATTTCAAATAAAAATGTCAAATGGTTGACTATTACAATTATGTAGGTACAAGCCCAATTTAAGGAAATTATCAATAGAATTTTCGTCATTCAAGGACATTGATAAGAATTGTGATTCGTTCCTCCTTTCTTTTCTCCTTCTTTTTCTTTCTCCTTCTGTGAGACAGTAATGTCCCAGAAGGAGAACGACGAGCGGATGAGAGAGGGGGCCGCCGATGAGGCCTTCGTCCGCAGGCGACGAACGGGGGTGCGTAGGAGGCGCTACTTAATGCGCCTCCAGTAACACCCCTGTGCCCATGTCAGGCCGGGATGGGAAACCGGTCCTGCTACACATGGCGTCATCGGGATTGTTCAAAGGTGAGCCGGAGAGTCCCCATGGAGCCTGCCTAGCCTGTCGCTGGAGGGATCCTGTTGCCTGCAGATTCGGGACCCTCTAATTAAAGCGACTGACGGCTTCCGCAGGGGTTTTAGTCGGTAGTGCACCCCCAAGTGCTGAAGCCGACATACGGTCTAGGAATGCCTACCCGGGCATCCTGGATATCACCCGTAAATGGGTTACCCTGCGATATCAAAAAAAAAGGTCCACCAACAATACTACGGTAACCACTTGATGGCAAGTGGTTACCGTAGCATATATACGCCCGCAACACCAGAAGCCCCCGACCCTCGCTAGGAGATTCTGACCACCAACACAACACTACAAAAGAGCACTGTTCTTTGGCTGTGATCTACTGTAAGGTTCAGGTACATCCCCAGTCGGGCTGCTCCAAACTTTAAGTAAGATATTTTCTGCTGTTTCCTACCTCAATATCTATTCTACATATAATGTATTTGATAATAATATCATATACAAATTAATATTATAAAAATACGCTTTCAAATGAACTTTGTCTCTAGTATTACGAATGTAAAAAATAACCGAAATATCAGTCGAGCCCTTTTAAGCGATGGCATCTTTTCAAACACGCTAATAATTCTTTATATGTGTTACGGTAAATGTAATTAAAGTTGTAACTATTAATAATTACGTATCGTTATTACTAGTTACTTATCGTTTGGTAGCAGTCAATAGAGTGAGCAATATATTGTAAGACTAACTGTGCCCGCGACTTCGTCCGTGTGGAATTCAACAAAATAGTTATTGTTCAGTTCGCAGAGTTATAAAAAAAATATCCAAAATAAAAGTAGCTTAAGTTACTCCTTATTACATCAGCTATCTGCCAGTGAAAATCCCGTCAAAATCGGTGTAGCCGTTTCAGAGATTAGCCTGAACAAACAGACAGACAGACAGACAAAAATTGTAAAAAATGTTATTTTGGTATATATATGTATCGTATATAAAAAACCTGCATATGAATTTAGTAAAAAGCGGTTACTTTAATATTACAAACAGATCAATTTTATTTATTTGGTACTGGTTTTTGATGTTAAAACAAGAATAATAACATGAGTTCAATAGTTTTTGATAAAACAAACAAAAAAAAAAAACATGTTTATAATTTTAGATACGCATTATCAACATGTGATTGCTGTAATAATTAAGTAGTTTTTGTTGACAGATGGTGCGATGGGTAAAATTAGTTCATCAAAAGCGATGTTCTAGTGTTTAAATAGTAATCTTACATCAACAAATCCGCAAAGTTAAAACAAGCATCCCATATCCTTTAAGTTACAAATAGGTCAAAAAGCCCAGAAGTCAGCTCAGTTCAGCCTATAGCAGTCCACTGCTGGACATAGACCCCTAGCGTAATCCTTCTATCAGCTGCTTTCTCAAAGCTATTGAGGAGTAAAATCTTCTGAACGAATGACCTCGTTACGTTTTTGTAACGCCATCAAACCGAACCCAATGGCGTTACCACGTTTTCTAATAACACCATCTATCGGAGCCCAATAGAATGCCGTTAGATGGCGTTATTTGATCCGTTTATTTATCGTTTGATATGGTTATTAATCTTTTTCTTAGACTATTAAGCCTTTTTTGTGGCTATTTAGACAGTTGATCTGAAGAAGTAAACTCCAGCTGTGCGTCGGAGCTGACACACACACTTTTTGTTGCATCTTGTATTTAATAAATTTTAAAAAGCTTCTATCATTACATTACAGCCTATACAGTCCACTGCTGGACATAGGCCTCCACAAGTTTACGCCAAAAATAACGTGAACTCATGTGTTTTGCCCATAGTCACCACGCTGGGCAGGCGGGTTGGTGACCGCAGTACTGGCTTTGTCGCACCGAAGACGCTGCTGCCCGTCTTCGGTCTGTGTATTTCAAAGCCAGCAGTTGGATGGTTATCCCGCCACCGGTCGGCTTCTTAAGTTCCAAGATGGTTGTGGAACCTTATTATCCCTTAGTCGCCTCTTACGACACCCACGGGAAGAGAGGGGGTGGCTAAATTCTTTAGTGCCGTAGCCACACAGCACAAAAAGCTTCTATAATAGTTACATGTTCCGATAAGCTTCATATTATCAAACATACAAAAGAGCCCCGTTAACTCAAACTTTAACTATTGGTTAAAATACATTTTAACAATTTCGAAATGGACAATATACGTGAAATTCAAGCTAGAAAAACGGCGTGAGGGGTTTTTGGACCGCCGCGCCGTTCGGAACGAAGTTCATTTCGCTTTTTTGTCGACGTTTGCTGTACAGTCACTATTTGTATTTTTTAAATATCAAGTTAACAGAGTTCAATTGAAAATATTCTAATAAAATATATTTATTTCCATATAATAATTTAACGTAAAGATTGTATGTAAAAAGCATAAGGTACACATGGAATAAATAAAGCAAAAGTGTTGAGAGAAGGTCTTGTTACTCTTATTATAATATCTTCCTCCCACCCCTCTCAGTGCGTGTACCGCAAGATAAGGCAATTAATAAAAACGAAAAAAACGTTTTAAATATTTAAAATTCCATACACAGCACTTGTTTTCACCATTTTTACTTGACCGGTATATAACCATTTATGCTTTGACTTTAAATCCTGTAAAAAATTTCGTGTTACTGGGTCAATAGTGAGTGGTTTTTGGAAAATCATGATGAGAACGCATCACTTAAGACATTCAATCACTAAATAATTTCAAACAATTTCTAATAAGTTCCTAATTGGACTAAAACAACCTACATAGAACTCACAAAAAGGTAAAATTTTCATAATAACAAGAACGTTTAATTGAAAATTCTCACGTACCTCTTAGTTTGGACGTCTTATATTCGTATACTTTTTTCGATTTCAGCGGTTTTCTATTAAGGATTGACATAAGCATTGTTGCATTCTGTACCTAATTGAATTTAATGCCGTTGAAAACATTTTTGTTTATATTTTGGGACATTTTTATATTTTACAACAAAAAAAACGCAATTTTAAACTATTTATTGAATTTTTATTTATGTATATTTCATATATATATGTACGTGAATAAGACGCCAACGTGATTTTTTTTTTGCAGACTGTCACGAACTTCTGTGTATATTGACAGAAATAATAACATTCTCTGAGAATTCTTTTTTCTGTCAAATAATTATTGTAAAGTCAATGTTTACGTTAATGTTGTTTTGTTTTATTAAATTAAATATTCTATATTCCTCAGTTTAACAATTGAAATCGTTTTATTAAATACTCATAAAACCCACTTACTAAAACATGGCCAACAACTAGAAAGAGGTAAGCGAGATTCCAATTTAATAGACGGCATTCCGTAATTTCCGCTCTTCGGATACTTCGAGTATTATTACAAAGTCATTTTTGTTATCTTAACTAAATGTCGATTTGAACAGAAGTATTTTGTGAAAGCGAATAATTTATTTTACAATATTTTATAATGTAACAATGAAATGAATTTGTTGATAAAGTTTTTTTTTTTCATTTTATAAAACTCAACGAAAAGCTTAAATTAGTCTGAATCAAAAAGAATTTTAGTTTTTAACTGACTTCAAAAAAGGGTGCAGTTCTCAATTCGACTATATTTTTATATATGTGATATCTCATAATTTTTTACTGGGTGTACCGATTTTTATATTTACTTATTTATTTATTTATTTTTACTGAACATCAGGCCGGGACCTGATGGATTTCTTTTAAAACTACCTTCATAATGATGTTATTTTGTTTTGATTGAGAACCGTATCGTGATTCTTGTGTTGCGAATAATTGTTGAACGACATATTCCTATGTAAACCTAATTGTTTTTTTTTTCTGAATGTGTAATTTGTATTTTTGTTTGCATTTATATGGTAATAAAAAACAAATATTTGTGTGAGTACCTACCTGCGTTGTATTACTAGTCGACGTAAATCGAAGTCTGTTTTTTTTTGTTTGTGAGCAAACACAATTATTTCTTCATTACGGAACTATTAGTTATATTTACATATGTATTTTTGTCGAATCATTCAATAAATAAACTCTTTTATTTTTTATTTCATTACAATTAATACCTACATTGAAATTTTTCATAATAAGTAACAAATCCTTCCTCCAACTGATTTTTCTCCTACATGGAGTAAAATGCATATGCCCAGCAGTGGGATATTACAGACTGAAGCGAAGCTTCAAATATTATTTGTGCATCTAAACGTATCTTATACTCATATATCTTATACTCACTCACAACCACTCTGTTTACGATTACTCTTAATTACGAGTAGGTATTAATTATAACGCTTTATAATTTCTAATTAATAAAAATATAATAATGTTGTTTTTATATAATTACTTTCAATGCTAGTAATACAGAGCAACAAAACTAAATGTTAATTTAATTTTGGGTAGAAATTATCCGGCTCGAAGGATGTTTTTTTTTTTTTTTAAAGTAAAATGTTTTACAAAACTATTATCTCTTTCTCCGTGTAGAAGAAGGATTTGAGCTTAATCCACCACGCTGTTCCACTGCGGGTTAGCGGTTGTGTTCTCTACTATGAGTAATGATCGCTATCAGATAGTTATGATAAAATTGGGACCGACAGCTTTACGTGCTTTCCAAGTCATGGAGGGGAGACCGACAAAGGCAGACACAGATGGATATTTGTATGAATACAAATTAATATCCATCTCGAACAGGAATCGAGGCCGCAAACCATCGGTGTTGAGGCGACTACTACACCAGAGCGGTGGTTATTAAGAGCGCGCAATTGGGTTTAAATAATTATGTTAATAATCGCTATGGGCTTAATGTAATCAGAGATCTAACAATGTTTATTTAGAACGTTTTAACATGAATCAAGAATTATTCGTTAAGAAGTTTAATGGGTTCTGTAAATGTCATTAAAGTTTAAATTTTGTGTCTGTCATTAAAATTTTAATTATGTTGAATCGTTTGACGTTAATAGGCCATGAAATTAATTTTCGTGCTGTCAATGAGGATTGTCGTTGTTCTCTTAGTTATAATATTGTTTAGCTTGTTTTTTTTTTTAATAGTTACACGTTTCCTTTGTGGAGAATTTAACAATATTAATAACTGACTTCAAGAAAAGGAGGAGGTTCTCAGTTATACTTTATTTCGGTTGTATGTGTGTTACTTCGTAATTTTTTACTTGGTGCCCCAATTTTAATGATTTTTTTTAAAGAAGGTTTTGAGCTATACGTAATTATGTGTATATAGTTGATATCAACTAAGTCGATAAAACTAAAAACTAAATAAACGATACTATCATTATATATTATACGACTAACGATATTATCATTGTATATTACTTGTTGATATAAATTGATGTCGATGTTTTTTTTTTTTTTTTAATTGAAAAAATTAATGATTTTACTGGTCTGAAATAACTTTAGAATAAATTGTTATATGACTTTTTCGCTTAGTTAACAAAATGTTATGTCTTAATGCTAACAATGAGAATGTGAATGATTGATGTGCATCATAGGAAATGTGATAAACAGTTGTAAATATTGTATTAGGTTTTATGTAAACAAAACAACATGGAGGCCTATGTTAGAATGCAAACCATATTACAGTACTGGTAACCACTATTAACTGAGCTATAAAATTTGTTCGTTAAAAATTATTTCATACAAGATTATATAGTATGTGATAAAGGTGTTAAAATGTGTTACGATCACTCATTTTTGACATGTTTTAAAAGTTGTGAATAAATTTTATCTAGCACATAACTTACAAATATAATTTAACAGCAGGAGGTAGAATAAGTCATTAGGACTGGTTTCGCATTAATTAAGAAACTGTAACTGATAAATTTACACATGAAAAAGAATAATATTTCATACACTTTTTATCCATGAGAGGCCTTCATCTGTCAAATAGCGTTAACAGCAATTGATAACAAAGCTAAAAAGTTTAAAGACGACATGGATTATTCGATCATGAATTGATTAAAGCGTAAAATAATTATTGCATCTGGTAAAACTCGTAACAATTTATTGCACCTTGCACGTTTGTGTAAATCGACACGCATGCGGTTAACCAAATTAAAGTTTTCATTAAGCTCCTCTCATTTCACTGCGTTCACGTTCACACATTATTTTGCTGCGATGTTATTTTAAAACTGCAATATCTCCTGAGATACTCATTGAAATCGAATTATGAAAAAGGCTATTTTGTTTTTAATTAAATATTTGTGATGAATAACGTATTTATTTAGATAAGAATTAATATCACGTTTATAAAAACATCTTCGCAAATAATGCATTATTTTAGAACAAACTTAGTTAGCATAAAAAAGGTTATAGTGAGCCAAACTTAAAAGATAGATATATGCTGTCGTGAGATTTTTTTAGAACTTTTAAAGAGAATCAGTTCTGTCATACATGTTTTTGCGAAACTTAGCTTTTTCACAGCGCACGCAGCGTAAGCTCTCAAAAGGAAAAAAGAACCCCCGATTTTGAAACATTCTTCATTGGTGCTCCGCTCCTTTTGGCTTTAGCGTAATGATAGATAGCCTATAACCTTTCTCGATAAATGGACTATCTAACACAAAAATAATTTTTCAAATCGGACCAGTAGTTTCTGAGATTAGAACGTTTAAAACAAACAAACAAACAAACCTATCAGCTTTATAATATTAGTATAGATTATAAATTCCTACACTTTGATAAGTTGGTAAAGGAATACTTTACTGCTAAAGCGAATATTCAGTATAAAAATTAAAAAACACACACATGGTTACATGAAGCTATATATAAACAGTCTAGACTTGATTTCGGTTTATAAATGTTTGTGTTTTACATGGAAAGTTCGTAAAAGAATTTTTTATATCTATATTTGGGTGCTTTTATACTTATGTACATGACACTATTATACGAAACTTATCTGTATAACACTAATAACTTAGGAACATTTTTCAATAAACTAAATTGGAATACAAAATTATTGCTGGATCTTATATATTTAACACTATTGAATACATACCGTAGTATAGTTTTGGTGATTTGAGACGTGGGTTAAGACAAGGTTTGATTGAACAAACCGATTCCCAGTAGATTAAGGCCTAACTTGCACACCAGGGCTATTCTGCGCCGTCTGTATCGGATACATTCCATCAAACTTGTTGTACAACAGTTGTGTCTTTTGCATAATTACATACTTTAAAAATTAGGTGAGTTTATTGGTGACTATTCATAACTTTGTAGTAAGTACTTTTAAGAAAAAAAGCAATTTTGAAACGAGCTGCACTTGCGTGACGAGAGTTTTACGAAAAGTGTGATCGGGTGAGGCGAACGGAAGTTGAGAGGGAGATGTAAGTTACTAAGGATAGAAAGTGAGAAAGTCACGTTTCGTAAGTTTTACTTCAGTCGTGTGGTCTAAAGCACACTCGTTTTTTTTAATACAACTAGGTAGGCAAACAGGCGGGCGTGCGGCTCACCTGATGGTAAGAAATTACCGTAGCCCTTAGACTCCTACAACACTAGAAGCATCGCAGGTGCGTGGCCGATCTTACCCCCAATCCCACCTCCCCTCCAGTAGCTCTGGCCACCTTACTCATCATATCACATAAGACAACACTGCTTGAGAGTAGTATTATTTAGCTGTGATCTTTTTTAAGGTCGAGTTACTTCCCAGTTGGGCTGCTCCAGATTTTGAGCAGGGTATTTGCTGCTGTGCCCTACCTGAGTTTATTCATTCATCATTACAGCCTATATAGTCCACTGCTGGACATAGGCCTCCACAAGTTTACGCCAAAAATAACGTGAACTCATGTGTTTTGCCATTGTGTTTATTCATTATGCATCAGTATTTCGGTAAGGCGGCGATACATGACGCCAAATAACTTACGTATATATATAAACGATAGTTAAACCAATTTAGTTTGTAATTCGTCATCATCATCATCATCGCGCGCTTCAGCCTGTAATATCCCACAACTGGGCATAGGCCTCTTTCCCCATGTAGGAGAAGGATCAGAGCTTAATCCACCACGCTGCTCCAATGCGGGTTGGCGGATATATTCCCTAATATGAGTAACATCATCATCATCATCATTTCAGCCTATTGCAGTCTACTGTTGGACATAGGCCTCCACAAATTGGCGCCAAAAATCACCCCCGGGAAGAGATGGGGTGACTATATTCTTTAATGCCGTAGCTACATAACATACAAGCATAGTTTGTAATTAGTGTTTCTAATTACATGCTTAAGTTCATAGTTGTCGTGTTCAAACTATACATTTCGGTTGAACACCATGTAATTGTTACTCTACCCTCGAATTAATTATTGTTATTTGTTTACATGTACACAAATAATGTACTAGTGATATTAGTATGCCATGTAAATTTTTACTTTAAATATGTTACGAATGAGACCGACATCTAAGATACAGGCTATGCCTAGTTTAGATGTCATGATGAAAAAAAAATGTTATGTAAATGTATGAAGCTACATAATAATAAATTACTAAATTGTACATAGATAGTTAGAATGTACATTGTATGGACTATATCTATTACGTACTTAAATTTTTTTTCTAAAATTTAGACAGCTGACATCTGACAATTGGTTGTCTGCCTCAGCTAGCGAGTATACATACATTTATTGAACACTAGTGAGTAGCTAGTGAGTGAGTTATATTACTCTTTATATTTTATTCATCATAAAATAAGATTGGTCTGGAGGGCCTGATACTGTGCGTAGCTATGTACATTTTATGCTAATTACAGACATACTGACTATTTTAAAATAAAAATATATAGTTCGACATCTGCTTGTAATAATATCTTTTCACTGTGAGTACACGTTGTTATACTGTCCATTCGCAGAAAGAGTATTGAACTTTCAATACACAAATATATAATGTACAAGAGACTTTTAACAACTTTAAAAGTCAAATAATAGAATCTTCAACACCTTCCTTGTTTTATGAGCCCTTGCATGAATTAAATTATCATTGCAATCGATTATAAGACTTGTAAGCGCGTATTACGTCTTAGTTTCCAATGAGGGTTTTAAAAGTTTAACTTTCAAGCTCTCGTCGAACCTTGAAATCTTCTTATAAACAAAACAAGTAAGTCCCTTCTATACGAATCTGACCTTCATCACACACGGAAGAGCTGATATAATTATAAGATTCGTATTTAAGAAGTTAATTTTTTCTTTTATATGTATTTAGCAAATTTTATTTATAGTATTACATGTTCTGTTAATTTTAGTAGCATAAATGTAGAGTGTAGGTTTGTTATTTTTTTTATAATGTTTCTTTTTGGCAAAACAAAATTATCTCTCTAAGCCCATTTGCATTTATCGTAAAATTATTTTCTATTATAGTAGTAATAATTTTTATGACTAGTCTACTATAGTATTTACAAATTTACACAATCTTCAACAATTTTGTATTTTCATAATAAATTGAATGTTACTAATGTTAATATAAGCGAAACTTTATTTCGATTATCTTTAGATATTTTTCATTGTATGTTTTGTTGTTTTATTCTAACTTCCTATGGTGATCAAGAAAAGAATAACAAAAGGAAATTATTATAAATATCTAAATATGTATTTTATATTGATTGTTTTTTTTTTTTAATTTTTTTAACCGAATCCGCACAAAAGGTTGGTTCTCAATTGGTGTTTTTTTTTTTAAATGTATGTTACCTGAGAACTTTTGATTGGGTGGACGAATTTAGATTTTTTTTTGAATAAAAAACTGGTGCCTGTCGTGTTATCACATTCAAATTTAATCGAGATTTAACTAGGGCTTTTTGAGTTATTTCTAATAATGCACATTTACTTGACTATTATCTCGTCTACCTACGTTGTATTACTGGTTCATGTAATTGAACTCGTTTTTTTTCCGTTTGCAAGCAAACATAATTAAATTAAAATCAGCGCTTAATAAAAACCTGTACGATAGATCGACCGTATGTATAAGTCATTACATTGGATACTAAACAGATAAGTCACCATTAGCTTTAACAATATACTCACGCAATTATAACTTATAAGACATATGAATAAAAGCTAAAATCACTTGTACACAAAATTGACCATATAATTCAATGACTAAATAAACGCTTACATTTTAACCTACCGTAGTGGAGTGTTAATCTGGTACAATTATCGATATTGTATGTTGGAATCACTTATCACTAGCAACATCACTTTCACTCACGGTTCTGTGTCGATTTATTATTGCATAAAATCGTTAAAACCGAGTACAATATGTGATCGTCTGCGTCTGACTGCGTAAGAGCCTTCCCCCACCAGATATCAACTTGTTTGAACACTCGCTTTTACTTATTACAATGGTATAAGGCTCACTGTGATTTATTGATTTTCGGTATTCGAAAACGAAACTTTTTCAACTAATAAGTTCTAATTCTAAATCTGCGATGTTAATTAACTTATTAACCGACTTCAAAAAAGGAGAAGGTTACTCATTTCGACCGTGTATATATATATATATATATATATATACTAGCTGTGCCCGCGGCTTCGCCCGCGTTGAAATCAGTGTGTCACAAAGTTTTCCCGGCAAACTTCCAGTGAAACTCACATCAAAATCGGCTTAGTCGTTCCGTAAACCTTCCTCTTGAAGCTCTCTCTCCATTGGTGAAACCGCATGAAAATCCGTCTAGTAGATTTTGAGGGAATCGATCACATACATTTTTGGGGACTTTGTTTTATAATACACTAACTGTTGCCCGCGACTACGTCCGCGTGGTTATGAAGATATGTATTGCTATTAAGATGCTTAATGCAATTTTTTTTTTATTTCAGTCACTTGAAATGCTTATATCACACTGAGTAACTTTTTAAAAGGCACAATTAAGTATAATTTAATAGTTATTTTTATAAAACCTCTCTATACACCACATTTTTAGTTTTATTTTCAGGCTGCAGTATAAATAACCTAGCAGGCGAACTTATAGCTGCTGTATATGTTTCATACAAACTATCAACCCCAATCAAACGCTCTTAGCAGTGGAATATCAAAAAATCCGTTCTTAGCGGACGTTTACTAACTATAATCTACCTCCCTGCTAAATTTCATCTTTGTCCATCCTGGATGGATGGACCATCCAGCGGTTTTTGAGTTCTCGTAATGAGTTCTCGTAGTGAGTCAGTGACCTTTCTCTTTTATATATATAGATTACAGCATACATTTTAAATTTTGTCTCTTACTTTAAAAACATAGGCCTTTCATACAAACTTCCGACCCCCGTTTTATCCTCTTAGGTGTCGAGTTTTATAAAACTCGTTCTTAGCAAATGTCTACGCTATATAAGGAGCCTATCTGCCAAATTTCAAGTTTGTAGGTGTTATAGTTTCAGAGATTTCGTAATGAGTGAGTCAACCTACCATCCCCCGTTTTTACTTCAAAAGGGAGTTGATTTCTAAAAATACATTATTTATGCATCTTCCAACCATCTATAGAGCATACATTTTAAATTTCAAGTCTCTTACTTCAAAAACATAGGACTTTCATACAAACTTCCAACCCCCGTTTTATCCCCTTAGGGATCGAATATCATAAAACTCGTTCTTAGCAGATCTCTACACCCTATAAGGAACCTACCAGTCAAATTTCAATTTTATAGCTTTTATAGTTTCGGAGATTTCGTGATGAGTGAGTCAACCTACCATCTCCCGTTTTAACCCCAAAAGGGAGTTGATTTCTAAAGATACATTATTTGGACACCTTATTACCATCTATAGAGCATACTTTTTAAATGTCAAGTCTCTTACTTCAAAAACATAAGACTTTCGTACAAACTTCCAACCCCCGTTTTACCCTCTTAGGGGTCGAGTTTTATAAAACTCGTTCTTAGCAAATGTCTACGCCCTATAAGGAGCCTACCTGCCAAATTTCAAGTTTGTAGGTGTTATAGTTTCAGAGATTTCGTAATGAGTGAGTTAACCTACCATCCCCCGTTTTTACTTCAAAAGGGAGTTGATTTCTAAAAATACATTATTTATGCATCTTCCAACCATCTATAGAGCATACATTTTAAATTTCAAGTCTCTTACTTCAAAAACATAGGACTTTCATACAAACTTCCAACCCCCGTTTTATCCCCTTAGGGATCGAATATCATAAAACTCGTTCTTAGCAGATCTCTACACCTTATAAGGAACCTACCAGTCAAATTTCAATTTTATAGCTTTTATAGTTTCGGAGATTTTGTGATGAGTGAGTCAACCTACCATTTCCCGTTTTAACTCCAAAAGGGAGTTGATTTCTAAAAATACCTTATTTGGGCACCTTCTAACCATCTATAGAGCATACATTTTAAATTTCAAACGTCTTAATTTAAAAACAAAGGACTTTCATACAAACTTTCAACCCTCGTTTTACCCCCTTAGAGGTCGAGTTTCGTAAAATCCGGTCTAAAGGATGTCTACGCCCTATAAGGAACCTACCAGCCAAATTTCAAGTTTGTAGATGTTACAGTTTCGAAGATTTTGTGATGAGTGAGTCAACCTACCATCCCCCGTTTTTACTTCAAAAGGGAGTTGATTTCTAAAAATACATTATTTATGCATCTTCCAACCATCTATCTATAGAGCATACATTTTAAATTTCAAGTCTCTTACTTCAAAAACATAGGACTTTCATACAAACTTCCAACCCCGTTTTATCCCTTTAGGGATCGAATATCATAAAACTCGTTCTTAGCAGATCTCTACACCCTATAAGGAACCTACCAGTCAAATTTCAATTTTATAGCTTTTATAGTTTCGGAGATTTCGTGATGAGTGAGTCAACCTACCATTTCCCGTTTTAACTCCAAAAGGGAGTTGATTTCTAAAAATACCTTATTTGGGCACCTTCTAACCATCTATAGAGCATACATTTTAAATTTCAAATGTCTTAATTTAAAAACAAAGGACTTTCATACAAACTTTCAACCCCCGCTTTATCCCTATAAGAAACCTACTTGCCAAATTTCAAGTTTGTAGCTGTTATAGTTTCGGAGATTTCGTGATGAGTGAGTCAATTTACCATCCTTCGTTTTAACCCCAAAAGGGAGTTGCTTTCTAAAGATTCATTATTTGGACACCTTCTCGCCATCTATAGAGCATAAATTTTAAATTTCAAGTCTCTTACTTCAAAAACATAGGACTTTCATACAAACTTCCAACCCCCGTTTTACCCCCTTAGGGGTCGTTTCTCATAAAATCCGTTCTTAGCGGATGCCTACGTCTTATAAGGAGCCTACCTGGCAAATTTCAAGTTTTTAGGTGTTACAGTTTTGGAGATTTCGTGATGAGTGACCTTTCGCGTTTATATATATTATAGATATATATATATATATATATATGTATATATATGTATATATATATATATATATGTATTATGTATGTTCGGGGATAACTCCGTCGTTTATGAACCGCTGGATCAAAATTTTTGATATGATGATTTTTATATTTTAGCGGGTACATCGTTCCATGGCTTAATTGGCTAGAGCGCCGACACGGTCAGTCGGAGACGCCGGTTCGATCCCCGCTGAAGCGGTTAATTTTTGATATGATATTCAAAAAAGTGTCTGTTTTTTTTATTGGTCCACGAAACTGACTACAATTGTTTAATTTAGACATATAAAGTAAAGTACAAATTGTAAAGTATGTGTGTACAATTGAGTCTACTAGATGTGTACATATCATGCATTACAAAAAAAACCAAAACTAAAATCAAAACAGGTAACTTAACTATAGTGCAAATCAAAAGTTAGGAATATAAAATACTAAAACACAAGCAGTTAAAATAATAAAGGAAAAACAAAATTAACATTTCAATATTAAAAAGGGAAAATTCATTACAATAGAAACCTAAAATACTGTAAAGCAATGCACAATTTAAACACGTAGCTCATTATACAGCTTGATTTTAACTGTAGGTATACTATCACAGAAGATATCTATAATGTCTCTCTTTCCATTAGCGAAAAATTGCAATGGACTATGTCTACCAAGATTACTTTTTACTCTGGGCAAACTAAATGTCTTACAGTTATGTAAGCGGCAACCCTTATGAGGAACAAGCAATTTAAGGCATTCAATCGATTCCGGTGCATCGATTAACCCCTTCAGGAGCTTAGACAGGAAAACGATATCCGCGATCCGCATACGGTACCCTAGCGTTACCATTTTTAACCGACTTCCAAAAAAGGAGGAGGTTCTCAATTCGACTGTATTTTTTTTTTTTTTTTTTATGTATGTTACATCAGAACTTTTGACCGTGTGGACCGATTACGACAATTTTTTTTTTAATCGAAAGGTAGTGTGTGCCAATTGGTCCCATTTAAATTTATTTGAGATCTAACAACTACTTTTCGAGTTATATCTAATAATGTGTTTTTACTTGACGCTTTTTTCGTCGACCTACGTTGTATTATACCGCGTAACTTTCTACTGGATATACCGATTTGGATAATTCTTTTTTTGTTGGAAAGGGCATATCCCTAGTTTGGTACCATGATAAGGAAACTAAGATTTAATGATGGAATCCCAGAGAAATCGAGGGAAATTCTTGAAAATCCGCAATAACTTTTTACTGGGTGTACCGATTTTGATAATTTTTAATTTAATCGAAAGCTGATGTTTATCATGTGGTCACATATAAATTTTATCGAGATCTGATAACTACTTTTTGAGTAATCTTTGATAACGCGTAGTTACTTGACTATTTTTTCGTCTATCTACGTTGTATTACTCTTCGATGTAATTGAAGTCGGTTTTTTTTTCGTTTGCGAGCAAACACAATTATATAGTAAGAAAAACGAGCTTCATATGTAAACAATTCTTTATATTTGAAGTCTCCGTAAGCAAGATTTAAAAGGAATCGCTTTCGCGGATTCTTTCAATTCTATCGGAATGAACTTGATAACCCGGGCTCCATACAACACTACAATATTCAAGAAGGCTACGGACAATACAGTTAAAAACTAGGATCGATAAATTGGAGTTATTGAACATTTTCATCTGTCTGTAAACTAGCCCCGAAATCTTAGAAGCTTTGGTCGTTACGTTCTCAATATGTTTGCGAAAACTTAAAGTTGAAGAAGACTGTTTGTAATATATATATATTTTTTGGTATCGCAGGGGAACCCATTTAAGAGTGATATCCAGGACGCCCGGGTAGGCAGTCCTAGACCGTATGTCGGCTTCAGCACTTGGGGGTGCATTAAGGTCCAAACCCCCGCGGGAGCCTTCAGCCGCTTTAATTGAAGGGTCCCGGATCTGCAGGCAACAGGATCCCTCCAGCGACAGGCTGGCTTCGGCGAAAAGGCCAGACTTCTCCTCCATGGGGACTGTCCGGCTCGTCTGTTTGTAATATTAAAATAACCGCTTTTGACTAAATTAATATGTGTATACACACGGTACATATACCAAAATATATTTTTTTTCATAATTTTTGTCTGTCTGTCTATCTGTCTGTTTGTTCCGGCTAATCTCTGAAACAGCTGGATCGATTTTGACGGGACTTTCACTGCCAGATAGCTAATGTAATAAGGAGTTACTTAGGCTACTTTTATTTTAGATTTTTTTTTTCTTAATTATTTTGTTTAATTCCACGCGGACGAAGTCGTGGGCACAGCTAGTAAAAAATAAAAACATAAAAAATACAATCGAATTGAGAACCTCCCCCTTTTTTATAGTCGGTTGAAAATATTTGGTTCTTCATTCCTGTAATTTCATTTGTTTTTAATATTAATAAATTTGTTTTGACCATCGTTATTAAAAATGTTTTAATTATTTTATTTAAGACAAGAAAACTGTTTGTGTTATTATTATCAGCATATTCCCATTTGATAAGTTGCTTTAAATGTGTATTGTATTATAACGACGAATTCATAAGCTGCGTTAATATAATTTTTGTTTTTTTTTCAATTAAATGAACAACACCAATATTATAAACATGTAAATATAATAATAATCAGAGCTAACTGTATTTCGCAAAAAATGATACAAATAACGAGCGAAATGAGATAAAATAAAATTTTAATTATTAGATTTTCATTTAAGAGCGCTTTATTAATGTTTACCGTTGATTTATAGGGTTTTTTATAAATCACTGATGTTTACATTATAGGCCTATAATTAATTGACATAATCTCGTTTCTGACCATCCTTTCCATGTTCTATTTTTCTCAGAGTGTATCTTTTATGTTTAAACAACACTTTTTTGTGTCAAAAGTAAGATTTTCATAGGTTTATTCATCCAGTTCATTTCAGCTTATTTACTAAATAACTAAATATTATCAGTTGATTGAACCATTTAAGTTTCCTTCTTAGAATACGTTGAAACTTATTTCTAACACAACTGTTGTAAGAAATTATATAATACTAGCTGACCTGGCGAACTTCGTATCACCTTATTTTTTTCTGAAATATAATAATAACATAATATATCAAAATAAAATATAGCCTATCTTTTAAGTTGGATCAAACTGCACACGATGTGCAAATTTGACTAAAATCGGTTAAGTAGTTTAGGAGTCCATTGAGGACAAACATTGTGACACGAGATTTATATATATTAAGATTACACACATAATAATTAAATGATTATGACTATGTACGATTTTTATTTTTGTGTTACCCACACTTAGGAATTCTATCGTTCGCTTAAACCGAAAATAAAATCATCATATCAAAAATTTCGATCTAGCGGGTACATCGTTCCATAGCTTAATTAGCTAGAGCGCCGACACGGACAAAGCCGACCGATGGCGGGATAACCCATCCAACTGCTGGCTTTGAAATACACAGGCCGAAGACGGGCAGCGTCTTCGGTGCGACAAAGCCAGCCCTGCAGTCACCAACCCGCCTGCCCAGCGTGGCGACTATGGGCAAAACACATTTTTGGCGTGAACTTGTGGAGGCCTATATGTCCAGTAGTGAACTGCGAAAGGCTGCTGTGATGATGATGATGATATATGTAGAATTTGCTTAATTCAGGTTATTTGCTCATTTGGGGTCTTCTTTTATCTTCTGAACCGAATAAGAAGCACTTTTGTATTTAACAGTTTATTTATTAAGTATGGTTATATTCTAATCACATCACATTATAACTTCTGATTGGATCAGTAGCTAAGACCAGCAACGCATATATTGTCTACTATTTATGACATTTTATTATTATTTTATTTATGAGTAGTTTTGTAAGTGACTCAAAAACTGTTTCTCTGTATATTAAGTGTTAGTGGTACTAACAATGTGCCTAAATTAGCGTGCACAGGTACTGAGGCCTAAGCGCCCCGTGTTCAATTTACATACAATTAGATTTGCATGGGTAGTGCCTCTATTGTGAATTGGCAAACTGGTTGAAATTTCTTCAAATGTTTAGATATTTGAGACTTTCAATTATTGTTTAACTTTTAATATCCTAAAAATGTTATGAAACTTTTAAAACGAAAATAAAATTTGCTAATTTGTTTTTAGCAGGAGTTTTTTGTAAGATGATAATTAAATTCAAGCAAGTTAACTATCGTATATAAATTACTTAAGTAAATTATCTATGATTAAAAATAACTTATTTTGGGAGAATCTAAAACTGTTTTTAACCAACTTCAAAAAAGGAGAAGGTTACTCATTTCGACCGTCGTATATGAACCGATTTTGATGATTCTTTTTTTTATTGGAAAGGAGTTATGCCAAACAGTGGTACTATGATAGGATACCAGGAACCAGGATATGATTATGGCATCCTCAAGAAATCGAGTGGAACATTCGAAAATTGTAGTGGTGACTAGTGCTTTTGTTAAGTTTTTTCGTCTACTTACTTGTTGTATTACTTATCATTGAAATTGGTTTGTTTCGTCTGCTAGCAAACACAATTATTGTTTTTCAATAATTATTGCACAAATTTAAAATTTGTTCCAAAATATTTAGATAATACATAAGAAAACAATAAAAGCAAACAGTACTTTTCAACTAATATATGGAAGAAGTGATATAATAAAGGTGATGTTCTACATCTAAATCTTATGTTCTGTGTAGGAAGCAGTGGTCCTTTTACTCAATAACGTATAACTGTAGATACTTACTAAAGGTTGTAGGCCGATGAAAATGCCGATGGCCGAAAAATAGTTATACCTCGTTATTTAAAATAAACATGTATATACATTGTAACGGTAAATTTTATGGGAGGTTAGTACAAATTGTAACTGTAGGTTGTTGAGATGTTAATCTAATTATTCTAATTAATGATCAATGCGTAACGGCTAACACGATCAAATACAACCAATGAATTTCGAGCCCAACACTCCCGAGTGTATGAGAATTTGAATTTTTCTTTTTGAACTTCAACTATCTCATTTATATAATTTTAAAATTCCTCGATTCTCAAAGATTTAATATTAATGAATAATTCATAAAATTTTCTTTTTTATAATTTTAAGATCGTAAGTTTTTCTTAGTTAAACAAAAGTAATATATAATAGCAAAAGATCTAAACTATAAAATATTTACGTAAGAATAATACAATTAATCACTTTTAGATATATATATTTTAAATCATTTATATAAATATAAATGAATAAAATATAATTTCTATGTAACGAAATAAAATCTAACTGATTCTTATTCCTGAACCTGGCTATGTTTTACATTTTTAAAATCCATTAATTTTTACTGTAATTTCAAACAATTTGTTGAATTAAAGATACTAAAGCATCGACGCATTTATAAACACGAAAATATACATCTTAAGCTTTAAATACAACTAAGTTTAACCAAAATTTACTCTACTGTAAAAACTGTTTTAAGGTATTTAAATTAAAATAAATTGAAGTATTACTGATACTTAAATAACACGAATCTATTCGAGTCTATAACGCAATTAATCGCAGTGCAGAAAAGGGTATTAAACTTTGAATATTTTTTAACCGACTTCCAAAAAAGGAGGAGGTTCTCAATTCGACTGTATTTTTTTTTTTTTTTTTTTTTTTTTATGTATGTTACATCAGAACTTTTGACCAGGTAGACCGATTTCGACAAATTTTGTTTTAATCGAAAGGTGGTGTGTGCCGATTGGTCCCATTTAAATTTATTTGAGATCTAACAACTACTTTTCGAATTATATCTAATAATGCGTTTTTACTTGACGCTTTTTTCGTCGACCTACGTTGTATTATACCGCATAACTTTTTACTGGGTGTACCGATTTTGATAATAAGGTGGTGTGTGTCAATTGGTCCCATTTAAATTTATTTGACATTTAACAATTACTTTTCGAGTTATATCTAATAATGCGTTTTTACTTGACGCTTTTTTCGTCGACCTACGTTGTATTATACCGCATAACTTTTTACTGGGTGTACCAATTTTGATAATTCTTTTTTTGTTGGAAAGAAGATATCCCTAGTTTAGTACCATGATAAGTAAACCAGGATCTGATGATGGGATCCCAGAGAAATCGAGGGAAACTCTTGAAAATCCGCAATAACTTTTTACTGGGTGTACCGATTTTAATAATTTTTAATTTAGTCGAAAGCTGATGTTTGTCACATATAAATTTTATTAAGATCTGATAACTACTTTTTGAGTAATGTTTGATAACGCGTAGTTACTTGACCATTTTTTCGTCGATCTACGTTGTATTACTCGTCGATATAATTGAAGTCGGTTTTTTTTTTTTCGTTTGCGAGCAAACACAATTATTTATTATTTATTTATTTCATACTTTAATGAACACCACAAATATATTACAAACAAAGTTTAAAGATAGTTACAGACAGTGAAGTATAATGGGCGGATTTATGACTAATTAGCCATTTTTTCCAAACAACCCAAAATATTATTTAATGTAAATTTAAAATTTGAATGAAAGCAAAATAACCCGCGTTTTTAGCTCTTCATGAGGATTCTTGTAATAGAATTTCTAATTCACGTATATGAGGGGAAACAAATTAACTTCGAAATTTTACAATATTATACATATTTACAGGTTTCTTTTTTTATATTTTAGCAACTTTGTTTTTATACTATTTTATTTTCTTGCTATTTTATTTTTCTTTATATATGATATTTAATTTTTACAAAAGAAAATTTCCGAGATGTTTTTTTTTAGATTAGCACAGTTAGCAAGTAAAAAAAAAAAACATGAAACACTTTTTAGCAAATAAAGTAAGAGGACATTGTAGTATAATAGTGACGAAAGTTATTAGTTATCGTAAATTCGACTTTCACCCCGAAATTGGGAAGTTTATCTATGAGCAGAGTCAAGCCTCAAAGACAAACATTCGCTTAGAAAACATCAACGGCAGTCAAAATCAACAAGCTTTATGTAAAATAATCTTTAAGAGGAATCTCAATAATTTTTTCATTAAAATACACAATAAATCATATTATTAAATTTCCATCACTATGAAACACAATTATGACTTAATAATTATAGATGCCTCTCATAACAGTAAATTAAATACAACACTGAATAATCCGTCATAGTTCAAGTTATTCTAGTTGTTCTCCGAGAAGATAATTTGACGCCTATTAATTGGAAAATGAGCTGGGTCGTCGCTATTCTTCATGGTAAATATTACGTTGCTACTAACTTTTGAAATAAATAAAATATTTTCTCACTTATTAAGGAAATTCTCAAGACAAGACAAATACAAATTTACAGTAGCCAGCAGCATAACTAAGAATTAAAATCTTAATGCATGCAGCATAAACTTCTGATAGATATGACTATATTCCTTATAATTCTTTTATATTTTGTCAAGAGCTTTGTAAGTTAATCATCATCATCATCATCATCATCATTTCAGCCTATCACAGTCCACTACTGGACATAGGCTTCCACAATATCACGTCAAAAATAGCGCGAATTTATGTGTTTTGCCCATAGTTACCACGCTGAGCAGGCGGGTTGGTGACCGCAGGGCTGGCTTTGTCGCACCGAAGATGCTGCTGCCCGTCTTCGGCCTGTGTATTTCAAATGGTTGGTGGTTTCAATGGATGGTTATCCCACCATCGGTCGGTTTTATAAGTTCCAAGTTAGTAGTGGAACTGTGTTATCTCTTAGTCGCCTCTTACGACACCCACAGGAAGAAAGGGGGTAGCTATATTCTTTATTACCGTAGCCACAAAGGGAGGGTAAGTTAATCGACGTCTAGTTAATGTATTTAAAAGGAGCCCGATTACACGCCCAATCATTAAAAATACTTATTTATTAATTCTTCATAACCTCAATTAGTTAATGTAGCAGAAACTTTTAACAAATACTTTACCTAATTTGCAAACTACGAAATAAAAAAATCTATTCTATTTTTTTTTTTTACTAAACTATCAACTGTGTCTCTTGTCAATAAAATCGTAAGACTGCTAAACGTGATCTATTTTAACTCTCAAATACAGATCACGAGGGAACTTATATTAACAAAAGGAATTCAATATTTGGGCGTATCGTTAGCTCTTTAGCAATCACGGGATGGTAAAATACTGTGAAGTTGTAAAACACCTTGCCAAAAAAATAACATTATGTAAACCAATTATAATATGCATATCATTACAGCCTATACAGTCCACTGCTGGACATAGGCCTCCACAAGTTTACGTCAAAAATAACGTGAACTCATGTGTTTTGCCCATAGTCACCACGCTGGGCAGGCGGGTTGGTGACCGCAGTACTGGCTTTGTCGCACCAAAGACGCAATATGCACATATACACGTATGTCGTGTTTATAAAATACTAGCTGTGCCCGCGGCTTCGCCCGCGTTGAAATTAGTTTGTCACAAAGTTTTCCCGGCAAACTTCCAGTGAAACTCTCATCAAAATCGGCTTAGCCGTTTCGTAAACCTTCCTCTTGCCAATGGTGGAGCCCTCTTTCCAATGGTGAAACCGCATGAAAATCCGTGCAGTCGATTTTGAGCGAATCGATCACATACACTTTTGGGGACTTGATTTTATAATACACTAACTGTTGCCCGCGACTACGTTCGCGTGGTTATGATGTTCGCGCATATCTATGCATTACTGTTAAGATGTTTAACGCAAATTATTTTTTTATTTAAGTCAATCGTTCAAGTTGAAATCAATCAGTTGAAATGCTTATCAAACTGAGTAACTTTTTAAAAAGCACAATTTAGTATAATTTAATAGTTATTTTTATAAAACCTCTCTATACACCACATTTTTAGTTTTATTTTCAGGCTGTATATGTTTCATACAAACTATCAACTCCAATTAAATCCCCTTAGCGGTGGAATATCGTAAAATCCGTTCTTAGCGGACGTCTGCTAACTATAATCTACCTCCCTGCCAAATTTTATCTTTGTCCAACCTGGATGGATAGACCATCCAGTGGTTTTTGAGTTCTCGTGATGAGTGAGTTAGTGACCTTTCTCTCCTATATATATAGATTACGATGCATTATTTGGACACCTCCTCACCATCTATAGAGCATATATTTTAAATTTCAAGTCTCTTACTTCAAAAACATAAGACTTTCATACAAACTTCCGACCCCCGTTTTATCCCCTTAGGGGTCGATTTTCGTAAAATCAGTTCTTAGCGGATGTCTACGACCTATAAGGAACCTACCTGCCAAATTTCAAGTCTGTAGCTGTTATAGTTTCGGAGGTTTCGTGATGAGTGAGTCAACCTACCATCCCCCGTTTTATCTCCAAAAGAGAGTTGATTTCTAAAGATACATTATTTAGTCACCTTTTTATCATCTATAGAGCATACATTTTAAATTTCAAGTCTTTTACTTCAAAAACATAGGACTTTCATACAAACTTCCAACCCCCGTTTTATCCCCTTAGAGATCGAGTTTCGTAAAATCCGTTCTCGATAAATGTTTATGCCCTATAAGAAACCTATCGGCAAAATTTCACGTTTTTAGCTGTTATAGTTTCGGAGATTTCGTGATGAGTGAGTCAACCTACCATCCCCCATTTTAACCCCAAAATGGAGATTATTTCTAAAGATACATTATTTAGGCACCTTCTCACCATCAATGGAGCATATATTTTAAATTTCAAGTCTTTTACTTCAAAAACATGGGATTTTCACACAAAGTTCCAAACCCCGTTTTACCCCCTTAAGGGTCGATTTTTGTAAAATCCGTTCTTAGTGGATATCTACCCTCTATAAGGAGCCTAATCTGCCAAATTTCAAGTTTGTAGGTATTATAGTATCGGAGATTTCGCGATGAGTGAGTCAACCTACCATCCCCCATTTTAACCCCAAAATGGAGATTATTTCTAAATATACATTATTTAGGCACCTTCTCACCATCAATGGAGCATACATTTTAAATTTCAAGTCTCTTACTTCAAAAACATAAGACTTTCATACAAACTTCCAACCCCTATTTTACCCCCTTAAGGGTCGAATTTCGTAAAATCCGTTCTTAGTGGATGTCTACGATCTATAAGGAGCCTTTCTGCCAAATTTCAAGTTTGTGGGTATTATACTTTCGGATATTTTGTGATGAGTGAGTCAACCTATCATCCCCCGTTTTAACCCCAAAAGGGAGTTGATTTCTAAAGATACATTATTTGGACACCTTCTCATCATCTATAGAGCATACATTTTAAATTTCAAGTCTCTTACTTTAAAAACATAAGACTTTCATACAAACTTCCAACCCCCGTTTTACCCCCTTAGGGGTCGAGTTTCGTAAAATCCGTTCTTAGCGGATGTCTACGTTCTATAAGGAGTCTACTTGCCAAATTTCAAGTTTTTAGGTGTTATAGTTTCGGAGATTTCGTGATGAGTGAGTGACCTTTCGCTTTTATATATATTATATTATATAGATTATATAATTTTTGAATTTGCGGATTTCTAGGGTTTTGCTGTTCGGGTTTAAATTATTATTGAAGAAGAAGGATGTATACAATACACGACATTTTTATATGATTATTTTTGTACTTAATTGCTCATTTTAGATTAATAGTAATTATTTTGATATATAACAGTTGGTGGCAACGCAAGCGATGGTACCTATAGCCCTCTTTGCGATATTTCGTTTTTTTTTCTGATGGCCTTAGAAACTCGCGTGATTAATGCATGAATCCATATTTAGAATTTTAGAAATATTTTAGTGTTAGATAGCTTGTTTATCGAGGAAACTTTAAGGCTATATACCTATAGCGTCCGATTTTACGATCAAATCATCTTTAATAAGGATACCCAAAAAAAGGGGTTCTATAATTTGTTTTCATTTTGTTATGAATAATAATAATAATTAAAGAGTTTTCAACTTTAAAATTTCTATTCTTTTAAATGTATTTTTGTATTTAAATAAAACAAGTAAATAAATGTATAAACTTTTAAAGATAAGTTTTCTTGAAATTGTTACTTTTATATCGATCATATAAATTTTAAAATTATTTTTGTAGACAAAACGTTGACTGTGTCTATTCTACTCCATATCTGTCCGTTCTTTTGGCGTCATTTCTTTTTTTAAGTGTTTATTATTGTAAATCAATGGTTTTAATTTATCAATTGTAATCTGTAAAAAAAAGTTGATTTATAAATAAAGTTATTATAAAACGTACTATTTCATTTATGCGAACATAAATTACTTTATATAGAAGACATTAAACAGACATTTATAAGAATATCCCAATAAATTATTCCAATAATTTATTTTATTAGAAAGAATATTTTGTATAAGTACTATAAAAAATATTTCATGCAATACGCAAAAGATAAAAAGAAAACCTTAATAGGTAAGATTAATTAAGCGTACTATATTCAAATTTAAAAATTAAATTAGGTTCGTTCTGATAACATAAAACGGAAGATAAAACTTACTTTTTCAAATAAGTTTTAGTTTCGATTACTTTCCGTTGTGCCAATAGTGCCCTTGATTTCACAGCTGTCACGTAGAAAACGCAAGGGGATTCGTCGTTCGAAGTTACAGACTCAATTAGATTTGAAGAAAAATTATATACGAAAAGTTTTATTGTCAACATAAGCAAATGTATTTGCTCGCTAACAAAACAAAACCGACTTCAGTTATATTGATAAGTAATACGACGTAAGTAATCGATTAAGCAGTCAATTAAATACACGTTATTACGAATAACTCAAAAAGTACGGATGAAATCTCTATCTAATTTAAAATGGACGTCATGTCAAGTACCAGACTACAGTCCTAGGCGAAAGTGTCAGATCTGTGGAAAGGACACTTTTTTAAATCGTTGTAATCGTCTAATCGTTGCAACAGACGGACTAAGGCCAATGATGAATTAAAACATCTGTTTTTTATATACTTAGGCTATTTATAAAATAATAATAATTAAATGAAATAAAAAAATACATATTAGGTTATTAATAAATAATAATTATTAAATACCTAATATGTATTGTATCGCTCTGTAAATTTGTATTGTTTTTTTAGAAAACTTTTTCTTTAGTACGAGTAAGTACAAATTTATTTCACAATTTACCAAATAATTTTTCCTTTCATTGTTGATATTAAAAAAAAGGAATCATCTTGCAATTGTAAAACAAAGTGCTAAAATGTGTCTCTTAACTCTCATTCATATTTCCAATTAAAATCTCACTAATTAAATCTTTTTAAAATACATTTAGCTGCAGCTAACTTAATTCGTCTTTCAATTAGTAATCTAGGTTTGTTATTAAATAATGCCTTTCAAGCAAAGACTTAATGGAATTATTTTAATGAAAAGACTAACGCTGTTGTTTAAGACATTCCTAGAATATTGATAGGATTCAGTAAAAGTTATGGAAAGAATATATATATCTACGACAGCATTTTATGATAAGACTCGGGTATAAACTAAATGATTTTTTTTCCCTAAATAACCGCTACTTAATTAAAATAAAACTGGAACGAAAAAGATTATTTTCAAAAAATCATTAATGACAAAAATATATCTGAAACGAAAAAATATATATAAATAATATATATATATATATAATATATATATATATATATATATATATATATATATATATATATATATATATATATATAATATGCAGCATAACGCCTATATGTATAGTATTTATACAGATTTGGGAAAACATTTGGCTACGAGCCATAAGAAATTGTACAAGTTGAGTATATTAAGTAGCTTTAGAAGTGCCTACTTTACATGCTTTATTTAAGAAGTCAGAAATAAGGGTGCGAATAAAACTGAATTGAAGGAACGTAGACAGAACGCGAAATGGAATTGTGGCTAGGTTTTTTATGTTTTCGTAGCGGCCAGACCTTTTTGAAAAGGGCCCGTAAAACTAAATTAAAATTAAATATAAACAGAACAGAAATGTACCCGTAAAGCTACTCTCTTTTTTTATTAAATTGTTTGCTATAATACTCATAGATATATCAGAATATCTTACCCTGTTCGAAGTATTAAATTTATTTGCCTTTAAAGAACAGTTTCGATTTGATATATTTGATTTGACATAGTTAATTGCTTAATATAATTTTTTAATTCAATTTATTAATTAACTAGCTGTGCCTGCGACTTCATCTGCGTGGAATTTAACAAAAAAAGTTATTGTTCTGTTCACAGAGTTGTAATATAAATAAATTTCTAAAATAAAAGTTGCTTACGTTACAGCTTATGACATCAGATGTGCCAGTGAAAGTCCCGTCAAAATCAGTCCAGCCGTTTCAGAGATTAGCTGGAACAAACAGGCAGAAGACAGACAAAATTGTAAAAAAATGTTATTTTGATATTATTATGTACCATGTATCCGTATGCATTTAGTAAAAAGCGGTTCTTTTAATATTACAAACAGACACTGCAATTTTATTTGTTTGTAAAGATATAAAAGATAAGTTCTGTTTTATGCATTATGATTAATATTGCTTTTTTTTTTTTTTTTTTAGTTATGTGATATATCCACAGGCTTATTATGCCCGTGCTTTTGTTATTCCATATATTGTTATTATTATTTTTTTTTTAACATGCATCGGTACTTCACCGCAACTTAGAATCCAGAAGCCTTAATAACTAGTCTTAAAATTTCAAATTTCTAAAAGTCGACGCGAGTCCACTGACCAAGACTATTCTACATATTGCTTATTTTATATTCTTATATACTAATTATTTTTATTATATTTACACTTATTTGCTAACTAAAATATATGTACACTTATTTTCTAACTACAATATATGTACACTTATTTGCTACTTACAATGTACACTTAACCTATGTTATTGTTAGTAGTTAGGTACTTTTTTTTTTGTGGTTAGGAATCGTTTTGTCCATTTAAATTTAATTTTTTTTTTTTTAATTTTTTTTTATTAATATATTATATGACTAATCCTATCTTATTAAGTAAATATATAAAGCCTTATCATTACAATTACATTATCCTATTCCTATACTATTACATTCAATTTTATTATTTATATTACTTACTTTACACTTTTATCTACGCATAATTTATACTTACAATACAATAATGTCTTCACACCTCTACATTTTTCAACATTTTGAGCACATTCTCAATGACGGCAGCATCTCTATGGTGAATGGCCATCTTGAGACTATGCTCAAGGATTTTCTTGTCCGTCATCTCCGCTGCCCTCGCCACAAAGCGACCAATTGCGTCGTCACGGTCGTCGGTGTAATAGACACAGGTGTTGGTGTGTCTAGTCACCGCGACTACAGCGTGCGAAACGCTGTCGTGGATCTTGAGCCTCCTTGTATTTGTCTGGAGGACGATGACGTCCTCATAGGTCTGGCCCTGCGCCTCATGAATGGTTAAGACGCGCGATCCCTCACCGGACCCGTATCCCTGGTCAGTCAGCAATCTCTTCTCCTCTTGAGTAAATACCAGGTACAGGGTTCGGTCCCTTCCTACAGGAATGCGCGCGCCTGTGAGACTCTCCACTCGCAAAGATCGGATCTTTGTGCTTGAGCTGTACACGGACTTGTAAACCTCACTGATGGCAAAGGCGACATCTTTGGGGTTACGATGCGTGCACGACAACTCGCACGAAATAGTCGTTATAAGGGTTGGTCTACAATACCGCATTTCGAACAGGTTATCCCTGTCGATGTACGGCAGTTGGTTTATGTCTCCGATGAGGACTACCTTCTCAGCTCCCGATAGTCGGGCGGCCATTACTATGGCTCCGAAATGGTTCATGAGGGCTTCGTCCACCGTTAGGCGGTTGATTTTTAAACCCTCACGGAAGCCATTTACCAGAACGGAGGCCATAGTACGTACCCTTTGCTTGACCTTGTTGCCATAGCGGTGCACCAGTTTTTCTTTTAGATCTTTAGCCGCCTCGACTGTGGTCGTAATCACGACTTCCGTGTCCCCATCGAAGTCCCTGACTATTCGGGTTGTCTTGCCGCATCCTGGTACCCCGTTTATATTAATTTAGATTAATATTGCTTTGCAATACACATAGTCAGTGTAATTATTTATAACACTTTTCTTTTATAATATATTGTGATTAATATCACCATAATTATTATCATCGATAATTATTTTGTGAAAAAAGCGAATATTTCAATCCCTAATATTGCTTGCTTATCTTTCGCTTTTATAATATATATAAAAGCAAAAGGTCACTCATCACGAAATCTCCGAAACTATAAGAGCTTCAAACTTGAAATTTGGCAGGTACGTTTCTTATAAGACGTAAACATCCACTGAGAACGAATTTTACGAAACTCGACCCCTAAGGGGATAAAACGGGGGATGGAAGTTTGTATAAAAGTCCTATGTTTTTCAAGTAAGAGACTTAAAATTTAAAATGTATGTTCTATATATACTAAGAAGGTGTTCAAATAATGCGTCTTTAGAAATCAACTCCCTTTTAGAGTTAAGACGGGGTATGGTAAGTTGACTCACTCATCACGAAATCTCCGAAGCTATAACAGCACAAACTTGAAATTTGGCAAGTAGGTTCCTTATAGGGCGTAAACATCCGCTGAAAACGCATTTTACGAAACTCGACCCCTAAGGGGATAAAACAGGGGTTGGAAGTTTGTATGAAAATCCTATGTTATTAATGTAAGAGATTTGAAATTTAAAATCTATGATGGTGAGGAAGTGTCCAAATAATACATCGTAATCTATATATATAATCGTAATCTATATATATAAAAGAGAAAGGTCACTAACTCACTCATCACGAGAACTCAAAAACCGCTGGATGGTCCATCCATTCAAGATGGACAAAGATGAAATTTGGCGGGGAGGTAGATTATAGTTAGTAGACGTTCGCTAAGAACGGATTTTGCGATATTCCACCGCTAAGGGGGTTTAATTGGGGTTGATAGTGTGTATGAAATATATACAGCAGCTAAAAGTTCGCCTGAAAGACTATTTATACTGCAGCCTGAAAATAAAACTAAAAATGTGGTGTATAGAGAGGTTTTATAAAAATAACTATTAAATTATACTAAATTGTGCGTTTCAAAAAGTTACTCAGAGTGATAAGCATTTCAAGTGACTGAAATAAAAAAATAGTTTTTGTCAAGCAGCTTAATAGTAATGCATATCTTCATAACCACGCGGACGTAGTCGCGGGCAACAGTTAGTCTCAAAATCTACTGAACGAATTTTTATGCGGTTTTACCATTGGAGAGAGGGCTCCACCATTGGCAAGAGGGAGGTCTACGAAATGGCTAAGCCGATTTTGATGAGAGTTTCACTGGAAGTTTGCCGGGAAAACTTTGTGACACACTAATTTCAACGCGGGCGAAGCTGCGGTCACAGCTAGTTATATATATAACAAAAAGTATAAATAAAAAATGTAAAATGGAACAAAATGAATAAATAAATTAAACTGAGGTAGGGCACAGCAGGAATTTCCTGCTCAAAATATGGAGCAGCCCGACTGGGGTAATACCTCGACCTTACAGAAGATCACAGCAAAATAATACTGTTTTCAAGCAGTATTGTGTTCCTGTGGGTGAGTAAGGTGACCAGAGCTCCTGGGGGGATTGGGGATTGGGTCGATAACGCGCTTGCGATGCTTCTGGTGTTGCAGGCGTCTATAAGCTACGGTAATCGCTTACCATCAGGTGAGCCGTACTCTTGTTAGCCGACATAGTGACATAAAAAAAAAAATCCGTAACGACAGAGAATATAATTATATTTTGCATAAATAAATAAATAGGAGTGAAATTATGTGAGGTGACGTCATCGGGTGCACTGAATGCCGGTAAGGTCAGACCACCGCGCGCGCCGGCGATGGGAAGACGTAAGCCCGATGACGCACTTTCATTATAATATAATAAAAAAAGCAAGGCATAGAATGAGACTATTTGTTAAGGTAAGATAATATTTCATTAAAAACAAATTATATACATGGATACGATAAAATAAAATAACTAAATCGTTCCTATGCTTAATTTTATCTTACACAACCTTGCATTTACAGGCTAAAAAAAATATTATTTTTTTACAAGAGAGCGTTTGTCGGATCAGGCAGTCTATTACGCTTCAGCCTGTAATATCCCACAACTGGGCATAGGCCTCTTTCTCCATCTAGAAGAAGGATCAGAGCTTAATCCACCACGCTGTTTATATTCCCTACTATGGGTAACGATCGCTATCAGATGTACATGTTAACCACCGGAACCGACAGCTTAACATGCTCTCCGAGGCACGGTGGGGAGACCCACAAGGACTGCACCCAGACCACGGCAAACACCTGTATGGCCAATACAAATGATTGTCATGTACGGGGATCGAACCCACAACCGCCAGCGCAACAGGTACAATCCATGGCTGTGACCGTTGCGCCAACGCGGCGTCAGGCAGTCTATTATGATTTATAAAAGTAGATTGGACTCAATTACAGGCTATCGAATTATAAATAACGAAACAGGATAACGTAAAATTTGAAAATAGCAATGGCAATCACGTGCTTTGAATGTCGAGATTTATTGAATATTTTTCGGAACACTTAATCGCCATTAATGAAAGTATCGAAAAACATTTATCGCACTGCATATTAAAACGACTGGATAACAGAAAATAACTGAATATATTATTATATTATTAAAATAATTCGATTCAAGAAAAATACATTACAATAAGAACTCTTTAACGTTTTTATTGTACAGAGGGAAAGAGGGAACATTTTAATAACTTATAATTTAATTCGGCTTTAATCCCTTGAAGTCAGGTAGTCAACCGTTTGATTTGAGAGGTATTGGGCTTTGAACATGCATTAATTAGTAACATTACCTAATATCAACGCCTTTATAAAAATGTAGTAATAAATATTAACTTACAGTATACTAAATTATTCGACCTTATTAATGCTACCTTACGAGCACATAGAAACCATTGGAACCGCCACATAATATTAATAATACGCATAATATTCAAATATCGAATACCTTGTTAGAGAAAAATTATATACCAGTTTTATCATTTTCAAAGTTAGAAAAATGAATGAAAAACTGATGTTTAGCAGAATTCTAAATTAGAATTTTTATATGAGTGAGGATTCTAATCCAGAGATTGTACGTTACGATGTTAGTGACTGCTAAAATTGTGTTGGCAAATTGGAAAGCTTGTTAGTAGCACGATCGTGTCCTAAACAGACATTTTCATTCAAAATTTCATTTCACTTTACATTTCTTATTTGCAAACGATGTAGCTCTCAAAGGTTATCGGTTATAGAATATCACAAAATTATTATTTATTTTTTGGGACACACATGTAACGAAAATAAAATTTAGACTAGACTTTGACACATTTTTGTCACTATACACAACATTATTATATTCATTAATTAGTATAAGTAAAGCTAAATAAAGTTTTAAAAAAGTAAGGTAAAGTTTGAAATATTTATTTTTAAAAACTTTGTCAAATTGATCGAAATTCTAGTAGAAATTCTGTCTTAGTTAGATTGGCTGTTATTGAGAAATGTTACATAATCACGGTCTAATCAACAGAAGCAGAGTAGTAGCTTACATGTCAATTAATCTGATTGCATGACAAATTGAAGGCAATCATCGAAGCAGGAATGGAAGGATGGACGAATTAACCTAGCCTATTATTATAATTATATTTATGTTATAGTACTACATGATGAAACTGTATCGTTAGCTTTTTTACTTATTTGATAAACACTATGGTGCAGTGTTGCGGGGAAGCGCCTAAAAACTGGCGGTAGCAGGTCTAATTTTGGGTGAATATCTGTTTAAAAAAAAATATATATATAAATATATATTGTCCGGAAGTCTGTCCTTGAAGGTCTTTACCTAAGTTCAGCAATGAAACGTTACAAGCCAAATCAAACAGTCTATTAATTTGAAAATATTAATGCCAAAACCCATAAAAATAGATTCTTTTTGTATGAGACAATATGCTTGTAGCAAACTTTAAGGAAAAAAAGACAGCGCAACTTATACTCGATACTATAAGTATTCGATACTCAAGCCGGTAATGTTGCACGTGTCGAATATATAAAAAGAAAAGGTTTTATTAAGAAATAAAAACAATTTTCTGTACGCCCGAACAAAATGATACAAGTAAATTGATTTCAGGAATACATGCCCCAAGCTTTTTTTTTTGCAAAATACATTGTATCTCGGTCTATAAAAAAAATATCTTAGCTACTACCACGTATTTTATATAACATTATTTTTTATCATAGTCGCAAAAAGGATTTTGTGGTAAAGTAAGACGTGCAGTGATCGTTAAATGTTAAAGATATTTTTAAATCTTAATATAACGAAGTAAGTTCTCCGGAGTAAATTTCTTAAAAAAATTCGTCAGATACCCGTAATAAAACTGTTTCCAATACAAAACAATAATTTTAATTTTACGATACACTCGTTTTAATGTTTCAATATAATTAGCAGTCAATAGAACAATAAAGTTAATAGCGTATTAATTCTGTAACATCTCAGTGCTGGCAATAGGCCTCTTTCTCCGTATAGGAGAAGTATTGGAGCTTAATCCACCAACGCTACTCCGCTGACGGGTTGGCGGACATGCTCATGCTATGAGTAACTATCGCTATCAGGTATTTATGATAACAACCGGGATCGAAGGCTTTACGTGCTCTCCGAGGCACGGTGGTGAGACCCATAAGGACAAACATCCAAACCGCACAGAAATATTTGTATATCCATCCCGAGCAGGAATCAAACCCGCAAACCATCGGTATTTTAGGCGACTACTCGCACCACAACGCCAGAGTGGTTGTCACTAACCGTACCGATACTAAAATAAGAATAATGCCATCATGACCGTTGCACTATTTAAATCAACTGTCGCTTTACAATGAAACGTACAACATAGAACGAAACATATGCACGTATCACTCTTTTTGCTACTGGAGGAACATCATAGCCAAAAGTATACGTAAAAATGAAGCACTAGTAATTACAGGTCATTACTTCGTAATTTTAATATCAACATTTGAAAACAAACATTTAAAAAAAAATGTTATGAAGACATGGGACAGAGGCTATAAATAACCAACTTAACTTTAAAACTTGGGTAACCCGGTCATTGAGAATACACTAACATTGTGTGTATGTTAATGTATCGTAGTGTACTGTAATTTTATGAATAATTATTTGATTTTCAATTTTATTACATTTATCGAAACGTTAAAGCAAGTAAGTTGCATATTCTGGTTATATTAGGAAGAATGTCAGTTAAAAAACACGTTGTATATATAATAACTATCTGTGTCCGTCCGCGCGACTTCGTCCGAGTGGAATTTAACAATAAAGTTATTTTTCAGTTCGCAGAGTTATAAAATAAATAAAGTTCTGAAATAAAAGTAGCCTAAGTTACTGCTTATAACATCAGCTATCTGCCAGTGGAAGTCCCGTCAAAATCGGTCCAGCCGTTTCAGAGATTAGCCGATACAAACAGAGAGACAGACAAAAATTGTAAAAAATGTTATTTTGGTTTATATACCGTGTACACATCAGTATGCATTCAATAAAAATCGGTTATTTCAATATTCCAAACAGACACTACAATTTAATTTATTTGTACAGATGCCAACATTTTCATGCAATTGAAATCACGGACGCCATCTACCATACTCATGGGCATTATGTTTGCCGATATGCCTTTAAAGGCCTTTTTTCCCATCTCCTCAGGAAATATATGTATATTATATTATGTTACATAGTAATTTGTTTTGGGTTTAATTTTTATATGTATCTTACAGTTAAAAAAAAGCCAAATCCGAATAAGTAAACAATTTAGTAATAAACATTAAACAAACTGTCGTACATTAGAGTTATTTACTGAAAAATGTGATGATCGTTAATGTAATTAGGAATCCTGTATGAGGTTGCTAGGCGCTTAAGAGAATTGTAACATTTTATTACAGCGAATAAAATGTTTATACTACTTGGCTTCATTAATTGTATGTTCTTCCGAGTTCTTTAACAGCTGTTACAAGATTGTATTTGTATTTAAGTTAACAGAAATTGAACGTTTTGAAGTTTTGTGAATCGTTGAATGAGTGTCGTGTTCAAATTGCCAAAAGGATGTATTTTGAAAAATACGAATCATAGTCGTTACCGTGTTACTTGAAAATTAAAATGATCTTTTAAATGAATAAAATTATATTTGTTTAAAATAATAATACTATAAAATAAAGACATAAAGTGACGCTTGCTCAGCTGTATACTATGTTGTTTTTGTTATTGTTATTGGACACGGGCTGTTCTCTCGCAACTCGACGTCTTTATGCGCCTATTTTGTGTGACTGGCTGTGGACACTATTCGTGCCAGCCTAGCTCCTTAAGGAACCCTAGCAGACCCTTCGCGTTGCCGACGACTTCCTGGAGCGGCCTCGATGTCCCGAGGTGTAGTGGCCTGTAGTTCGCCACACTACCGCATTCCAGCAGGATATGTGAGGCCGTTTCATCTGCCTACATGCACGCTCTGCATAGGGGGCTATTTGTAACACCTAAACTGCGTACGTGTTTGTTAAGCAATGCATGTCCGGTAAGAGCCCCGACCAGTAGTCGGAGCTGGGCTCTCCCATAACCGCGAAGTTTGCGAAACAATCCTGGGTTGATCGGAAGAGCTTCCTTGGTCTGCCTGCAGGTAATTAGGTTTGTACCATATTTTTGGTTCATTACCTTGGTGTTAGCTGTATACTATTATACCTATACCTCTCATAAACAGCCAAATAATTGTGTTTGCTCGCAAACGAAAAAAAAACCGACTTCAATTACATCGAAGAGTAATACAACGTAGATCGACGAAAAAATAGTAATACTTTGTTCGTATTCCATATAACGCGACATTATAAAATTGTAGAATTATATAATGTTCTACTGTTATTTCTAACATTTTGTTAGCGATTGTAGGCAGAAATTTCATAAAAGGCCCGTCGTCGATTCGCGCGAAGCGCTGACATCGCTTATTACGGCGGGTTTTTTAGTTGAAGCGGATTTATATTGAATTACGGTTTATGTCTTTTTTATTAAAAATATGTAATGTTCATGTTTTCACACAGCTCCGATGCACGACTGGAGTTTACCCCTTCAGATCAACTGTCTAAATAGGCACAAAAAGGCTTACTAGTCTAAGAAATATATTATTACTATATCAAATTGTAAATAAATGAATGCAATAACGCCATCTATCGGAACCTAATTGCGTTATTAGAAAACGTCTGAACGCCATCTCTAACAAGGTCATTCGTTCAGTAGATTTTACTGTTCAATTTTTTCATTCCGGGGCCTTAAATGAAAATCGATTACTAAGGAGAAAACTCCAAAAACAGTCAAGTAAATACGCCATATCAGATATAGTTCAAAAAGTTCGAGTCAAATCTCGATTATATTTAAATGGGACCACATGACAAGCACCACCTATCGATTAAAAAAAGAATCATCGATATCGGTCCACCCAGTAAAATAGTAATGAGGTTAATATAACGTTGGTCGACGTAAAATAGCCAAGTAAATACCCAGTATTAGCGATAACTCAAAAATTAATAGCTCAAATATATTTATAACGAATAAACTGCTACTCTCTACTCTAGTGGAATATTGTAATTTGATCGATAGTGAACGAAGTAATTTCATAACATTTTGATAGATGGCGTTGTAGCAAAGTATTGAACATGACCACAGTCGTCTTAACATCGTCATGTAAATACGTGTCATCAAAGATTACTCAAAAATTGCTCATTATATCTCAATCATATTTAAAACGGACGACATGACAAGTATTAGCTTTTGATTTATACAAAAAAGATCAAAATCAGTGCACCCAGTAAAAAGATATAACGTATAATACAACGTAGGGTGACGAAAAAACCGTCAAGTAAATACGCAATATTAGATATAACTCACAAATTACGAATCAAATCTCAATTAAATTTGAATGGGACCACGTGACGAATAGTAGCTTTTAATTTATATAAGAAACGTCAAAATCGGTGCACCCAGTAAAAAGTTATGAGGTATAATACAACGTAAGGTGACGAAAATAATGTCAAGTAAATACGCGTTATCAAAGATTAATCAAAAAGTAGTTATCAGATCTCGATAAAATTTATATGTGACCACATGATAAACATCAGCTTTCGATTAAAGTAAAAATTATCAAAATCGATACACCCAGTAAAAAGTTATTGTGGATTTTCAAGAGTTTCTCTCGATTTCTCTGGGATCCCATCATCAGATCCTGATTTCCTTATCATGGTACCAAACTAGGGATATCCCCTTTCCAACAAAAAAAGAATTATCAAAATCGGTACACCCAGTAGAAAGTTATGTGGTATAATACAACGTAGGTCGACGAAAAAAGCGTCAAGTAAAAACGCATTATTAGATATAATTCGAAAAGTAGTTGTTAGATCTCAAATAAATTTAAATGGGACCAATCGGCACACACCACCTTTCGATTAAAACAAAATTTGTCGAAATCGGTCTACCTGGTCAAAAGTTCTGATGTAACATACATAAAAAAAAAAAAAAAAAAAAAAAAATACAGTCGAATTGAGAACCTCCTCCTTTTTTGGAAGTCGGTTAAAAAACACTGTAAAACATCACTCGCAGCGTTACTAAGCCTCAGAATCACTCAACGACAGCGTCAGTTGTATCTATTACTCGTTTCGCTCCCCGTGTTTTTTAATACCAATACCACAGACCTTATATCAACTTTTAAGGAGTAAAACGTTAATAATGAATTATAATTAGTGAAAAAAATTTATGCGAGGACGTAGAATAAGTGATATGTATAATAACTATTTTAACTATTTAATACATTTGTAGCTCATAGCAATGCGTAGCATTACGACGTATGCTGTGTAATGTGTGTGTGTGTATGACGTGTAAATATAGGAAGTTTAAATTCTAATTCAAATCATTCTATTTCATTTAATATTGTTTTAGAATCTCTTTTTAGCAAGTATAAATAAATTTAAAAAAAAGTTATGAAGAAAAGTGTACGTTTTGTTGTATACTACATCATACATTACTCAAACTTTTATAAGGACAGAATTATTTGAATGTAAGTATTAGCTTTTCATTGCAAAAAAATAGTAAAGACAGGCTTACATTGGTTAAAAGTTAGAAATGAGTTACCTTAGTTCTAATGCCAACCAAGCCGGTGTCATTTTAATGATCTGAATTTTAAATTTGCGAAAAATTTTCACAAGTTTGTAAAACAGTTTTATAATAATTTTTAGGTGTACTACGCACCGGAAAAATATTAATAGGGTAACGTTTACGAAATATGTAAGTTGTGCTAAAGTAACGAATACATATATTCAATTCAACACAATTGACAAAGCCGCTTGGAACTTTATTACCATACTACTATATTGACATGGTCGCCAGGTTTGGTTTTACATTTGGGTTGTGTTCTAGTTTTGATAGATTATTTTTAACACACATCACCAGCAAAATCACCAATAAACAAAGTTAACAAATGATATAAAACATTATAGAAGTACACTATATGTTGTCTCCTTTTGGAACAATGTTAGCAAATCGATAACACTGGAGCAAGGTGTGAATTTGACCGTCTAGTTTCGTTAACGCCACGCGGTAAGGGTAGTAACTGCGGCTAGCTTGAGTGAATTTTTCCTGATCACATACATTTCTATTGCCGTATTGTATCAATCATAGTACTGATTTATTGCTGACACAATCAAACGAGTAACATCTCCAATAACTTTTTTTAGCTTTCTTTTAACATACATATACATATAATAAATTATGCATAAAAAGTACATTCAATCAATAAAAAAAAAAACATTACACACACTACCATGTATTTGACACACACACACGCTTATTATACTTTTTTGTCGATTGTCAAAGTCTGTAGTCAACTTGAAAATTTAAAAAAAAAGGTTCTCTATTTTCATTATATTTTGGTTTTCTTTAATTAAATTTTTAATTATGGTCGAATTTCCACCTCTGGGTGACCACTAGTAATAATAAATGCTTTCTCTCTCTACTACTATATTACTCTTTTCTCCTGTTTCTGGTCCAAAATTACACGATAAAGAGGCACAAAACCCCTTAAAAAATAATTAATAAACCTAATTCTAGGACGTGTTGGTATCCTTCAGAACGTGTGGCTTAAAATATTATCCAGTTCACTATAGATATTAAAAAAGAGAAAGTTTTTAATGACGAATGGCAAGGTCATTATTGCTACATCTCAGGCTACATTTAGTACAATTTCTTACTTTTTTTTCAATATCAACAGTTGAATATTTAGTTTGACATGAAAAAAAAGTTACCACCAAACTACCATAACATAGTGTTTTGAATGGTTTTAATATTCAGGATTGTTACTAACGTGTATTGAACACAGAAGTAAAGGTCTCTCGAAGTGCATATTAAAGTGATAAAATATGCAAACAAGACACGTTGCTACAATTATATATTCAAATGGAATTGAAAATATCAAAAACTCGTAATTATTTTATTATTAAATTTAAATTATAAATTCTGTTTATATTAATTACACAATACTAAATTTAAATTAAATCACCACGACTAACGACGACTAGTTTTGTTTTATTATTGTATGCTACATGCTAATTCAATACATGTCATTACTCTGTGATCACGTGTATTAACAATCAACAAGAAATAGAATGAAAATCAAGAATTACGTAAATATATGTTTAATAACTTGTTTTTGCTTCAGTTGAGTTTTGTGTGCTTTAGTTGATTTAACGTTAATAGAGATCCAGTAATAATAGAAGTAAAATTCTATTGTATCAAAGTTCAATAAACCGAGAATAAAAGGGAACACTTTCAGTTAAAATATATGAAAATGTTATTTTAAACTAAAATCTGGCTTGAATGCCGTTTGTCGAATATAATATAGCCTAGTTGAGGATTGTCCAGCCAGCCAGCGATTTATTTTTAACATACCAAAGTAGATATAAAATAATTTTTAGCCATTAAGCAGATGAGTGAAGGTTATGTCTAGTCTTAGACTATAATAGTGTACTAAAACACAGTTTACATATTATTTTCAAAAGAGTAACTGCGGAGTCTCTTGCCGATTTTTCTCTGCAGAATCTACATTCCGAATCGGTGCTAACTTCACTTTTACAAAAATAATAATTTATTTTTAAAGTTTTAATTTGTAAAATGACGATTCGAAAGTGCTCATGGCCTATTTGAACAAGGTTGTTTTTGATTTTATTTTAAATAAATAAATAAATATCTACACGTGTTAAAGATAAGAAGAACGTTTTCTTCATACTTCATGCTTGATAAATAAAAACATACTTAAGAAACATTGCTTTTTTCTGATATCGTTCAATTTCAAATTCATTATAGCGTCACGTAAGTTGAGGTGATATTTTCAGTCTCGTCAACATTTTTTTTTTTCACTAGAGGAAAGAAGTAGATATTCAAAAACCATTTTCACTAAATTTTTTCAAAGATGTTTCCAATTTATATTTTGACAAAAATATCTCTTAAAACGTTCTTTAAATTTCATATTGAATTAATTTTAAATATTTACCCAAAAATTGTAGTTTATTATAAATGGTTAACGCTTGAAATTAATTAAACAAATTCGGCTTATTTATTTAGGAAAATTCAATTCGTAGATCATTTGAATAACAATTTATGAGCTTATTTCGTTCCTTTATTCTCTTTTAATAAGCTTTTGTAAAGGTGCCCTTTGTAGAGTTATTTTATTTTATACGATTTTTCTTTTGTTATATTTTTATTTTTATATTTTAAGTTTTTATTTTTATCTTTTAAGTTTTTATTGTATACATAGCTACATGTAATGACAGTAATGGCATAAAATGTTGATAGTGTGTTATGAGTTATGATGAATAATCGTTTAATGATAACTATATTATTATTCTACGTGACATTGGCGAAATCATCTGTGGTCATTTGGCACAATTGAAAGCCATTAACCCTGAAGAAGAAGAAAAAAAGAACTATATTATTTACTTATTATTTATTAGGGTAAGAAACAGCAGGATATAATATCCTGCTCAAAATTTGTACACCTGGGGAATTACTTAAGCCTTAAAGAAGGTTACAGCTAGATAATACTGCTCTCTTGCTCTCGCTTGGTATACAAAGAGGTGAAACACTAACTTCATACTTTAATCAGGTAATATATTTAAGAAACTCTTTGTAATATAATTGATAGTTCACAAGCAAAGATGCGGGCAACAGCTGGTATCGTAAATTTAATGTGTCACTAATCACGTACTAGCTAAGATATTTTTGGCTCTAACTTTAAACGACTACGCAAGATTGCTACCGTTAATTATTATACGCCACAATTTCGCCAAATGGTCAATAAATAATCCACTTATTTTGTTAGTCGTTAAATTCGATAGACTTCTGGGATCGTAAATTTAGCAGCATTTACGTTTTAGATTCTATAACCGTTATAAATAACATCTGGCTACAACTTACGAGGCTCTATCGGCTTACCACGTAAACCATTAATTTTTCAGAAGTGCCTGTTTCTAGTGTTATATGAAAACCATTGACGACGCGTTGGCACAACGGGCACAGCAGTGGTTTGCGGCTGTTGCGCTGGCGGTTGCTGGTTCGATTCCCGCACATGAAGATTTGTATCGGCCATCCAATGTTTGCCGTAGTCTGGGTGTTTGTGCAGTCCTTGTGCCTCGGAGAGCACGTTAAGCCATTGGTTCTGGTTGTTATTATGTACATCTGATAGCGATTGTTACTCATAGTAGGGAATATATCCGCCAACCTGCACTGGAGCAGCGTGGTAGATTAAGCTCTGGTCCTTCTCCTACATGGGGGCGCCTCTCCCAGCAGTGGTATATTAGAGGCTGAAGCAATAACGCTAGCGATGAAGACTATTATTATTATTGCAAAGCGACAAACAAGCGTACGGTCTGTACTACCTGGTAATTGGTTACATTATAAGCGCGTTTTTGACCCTCACACGACCTCCTTCCTTACTCACCACAAGACAACAATATTAATTGAAATCAGTACTATGTAGCTAAAGTATATTACAAAAAGTTTTTAATACAATGAATAACACCATAAAATTCTTATAATAAAATATATATAAATTAAATCCTATAAATCGAAAAATTTAGTTTAAAGTGATAATTGTTTTATTATGTGATACTAAGACGAAATGTAAATGACAAATAAATAAATAAATATTCCAACAAAATGCGTAAAAAGAAAGAAATGAAAATTACCCGTTCATCACGTAGTTGGTGATCCCGGTATAGTGACTCCAAAATTCTATAATTCGTAGTCGCATGGCTATTGTAAAACCGTGATAGTTAATATAATGCTCCTGCGATCTGCGCAGAGAACCATCGCGGTGGGATGATCCGCGGGTACCGTACGGTATCGTGGGCTGCAGCTACTGCTCTAGCCGGCGACCCCGTGGGAGCTCGTGGCGGAGGTCCTTGCCGAGACCTAGACTTAAAAAAAAGCTAATATAATGCTCGAAACGGCGAAAAAAATTGTCCAAAATAAAACAAATATTTGTTGAATCACCCGATTTTCAGACCCATTTAAGAAACTACAGGGTAATTATCATTTTATAGTTTCAAGCAATCGTTTTTGATGATAAAAATTGTAATGGTTTGAGAAGTATAAATAAGATGGGTAATAAAAATCGGAATCAAAGGTTGTAGCCTCGAAAACTTTAGCAAGGCTTAATTTTATCAAAAAATGTTACAATAAACTTATCTGAATAAAATGTGAAAAATCTTAACCATTTTTAGTAATTTTAGTATACCTATTGTTTTTTTTTTTTTTTTTTTTTTGACTGAAGACGTTTTTAGTATAGGTACATAATAAGAATATGTCGGCGGCAGCGATGGCTGAGCGAAAGAGCCGTTCTCGCCTATGTTCGGTGATACGGGATCCATCGCGATGCTGTATCCAAAAAAAATATGTGGTGTCATGGGACGCCAGGTAGGAACGAAGTTCCTTCGGATAGTATAGAAGCAACACAAGTTGGAAAAAAAATGTTGAATTTTATATATATTTTTCTAGTTCTTGATTTTTTTTTTGTTGATTGGTTTTTAATTAATAAAAGTATTTAGGAAATTTAGTATTTTAGAAAATAACAAATACCGTAAAATAAAATAAATCAAAAACAAAATAATAATAATAATAATAATTCAAACTAAGTGAAATAAAAAACAACATGTCTTTATTTTTGTTGATCGTATAAAATTACATAAATAATTTAAATAAAAGTTTACTAGTAATATTTTAGTTTTACAAACGTCATATGATACAGTCTTATGACTGATATTACGTCACTTCCGTTATATATTTTTCTTACGGTTTTAGTATCACATTTTTTTCAGTTCGGTCGCCCAGCCAAATGTCAAGCCTGCCGTAAGGAATTCGTTCCAAAAAAATAAATTCAATGTAGGTAATACAAAGATTTATTAATATAATGTGCTAGGTAAGTAAACCTTGGAGTTTCGCCTTGGAGGTGTAGACTGCTCGGCTGCTCAAACACAAGTGTCGGTTACTCGAGCGCAAGTGTTTTTTATACAGTCACCCCACTCTCCAACATGACTCTGTCCACGTAACTTCAACAAATGACGTCACCGCGATTACCCGTTACTACTGCGAGTATAATCAATTCAGCTGTTTTTAATTAAAATTCCTGTTTTTCCACGACAAATATATTTGTTAAGAAACGATACATTCGCGTATTTGAATAACAACATAATTTACTGTACAATATAATATAGGCATTATTATTAAAGTAAAAAGAAATGGAATAATTCCTTTGTTTCTTAACTTTCTCCTTTATTTTATATTTGATGACATCTTAAATAATTATACAGCCCTGTAACAAACACGTACTTTGCCTTGTTCATTTATCGGATTCTCTCCGAACAAAATACTGACTACAAATTATTAATTAACATCTTAAGTAAAATTGTTTAGATATGCCTACCGTTTTCATGCTTGTAACGCTCTGTACCAATTAGCTAATTAAACAACTCTTACTCTACGAAACATCAAAGCTATCGTGTTAAAACAATTAGCTGTAGCTCTATTTTAGCTAATTGTTTTACAATTTATAATATATAACGGAATTATTATTTGAAATTTCGCTACATTTTTGTAATGTTTTATTTATTGGATTTTCAACGTATCAGATGTATGTATGAATAAACCTAATAAAAATGTATATCTCATTTAAACTTGTAGTAGGTAGCCTTATTATGTTTGTTTCTTGTATTAATTAAGAAAACTGTAATTTTTTATTTTGTTTGGTTAAAATTTTACTTCGTCAAATACCCGACTAGAAAAAAGGTCAGGCTCAACCAGATCATGTATCTGGACCGGATCAGGATAAAATGAGGCATGCCAGCAGGGCTATTCTGTAAATAACCATTTCGATATCGAGCTTCACCTGAGTGACAGCGCTCACTTCGAAAGCGAACCCACTTGACCTTGGTTTGGAATTCTGTAAACATTCCGTACGCACAAGCGATGTGAAGTGAGTGTCGAATCGAAGAGCGGCAATTTAGAGCTGTGTTTATTTTATCGATATTCTTTTCTTATGACTTTATTTTAGAATATGTGCATGAAGTCAAGTGTCGAATCAAGTCTCGAATACCCCTTACAGAATACCGAATTCATACTATTAAATGTCAACGTTCTCACGCAACAGGGTTCGACTCGTCGCCGCACTCACAAGCGTGGCGCTACGGGACTGTCGAGTTTTAATGAATACGAATTTGATATCTTACCGCGGATTCCGCTGCGAGATACGAAAATGTTCATACAGAATAGCACTACTGATCCGGCAAGCTCTATCAGGACCAGGTCTGGTCCTGACAAGGATAGCCTGATGTTAAATATAATCAAGTATGGTAAGGCATACTGGATCAGGACCCGGTCCGGTCAGATCAGGATAGCCTGAAAGAAATTACGCGAGCTGAGCCTGAATCGCGCTATTAATGTTTTTAAGCGCACTTATAGGGAGTCCATATCTACACAGTGGAGCAGTCGTAAGTAATAGGAAATTGTTACTTAGTAGTTAATTATTAGAAGTTAATAAATAAAATTTAATTAATAATAATAATAATTAATTAATAACATAAAAATAAATAAAAATAATTAATATTTAAAGTAAAAGCATAAATAAATAATACATTGGAAAAAATAAACGGAAATAAATATCATAATAATTATGTAAAGTATCATATTTATAATATCAATTCGCTTTTTTTTTTGTTAAACAATTTTTTCAAGAATATACATTTGTGGTTTTTAAAAGACCTAACCGGCTGATCTGGATGAGATGAGATTTCCTGATCTGAACCCGATCAGGAAATCTCATCTCATCCTGATCAGGTCCAGGCCAATCATCTGCGTTACATGCCTTATCTAGTCCTGGTCAGGCATTCCTGGTCCGGTCCTTCTAAGGAAGACGAAAAAATTTCTACTCGGGTAAGCGATTCAACGGGGAAATGCTACCAGTATCCTTGGCATATTTCCACGAGGATATGATTTTTACCAAAACTCTATAAATATTTAGTTCTTAAGTTGTTAATTGTAAATATGTATAATGTTTAGTAAAATTTTGTCACTCCTTACTTCTCTAAAAATATAATTGATGATAGTTGGATATTAACAATAGTGGTAACACAATGTCGGTGATATTAGATATATATGACTTTCTCTCGTGGATTTTGTCCTGAACAATTTATCGGCGGAAAATACTTTTTTCATGCGCTGATAATAAATCACTCATTCCGTTAAGTGTTTTGGTAATTTTATGTCTCTCTAGTTGTACTGAAATAAAAAAAATAGTTATATTACTAGTAGACTAGGGTATATTAGTAATATATAGTTTTAGTTTCTTTATTTATTCCGGTACAACTATTTCAATTTTAGAATCAAATAAAATGAAATAATTTTAAAAATGTTTTTGAGTCAAATTTAAAGTTATAAGTATAGACAATAATATAAATTTAAAACCTTACTCCATGGGTAAAAATAGGTTAGTGATCGTTCGATTACTCTGGATTATTTTTCCTCAGTAAAGGGAGATCAATGCATCACACGAAATTTTTGTAAATATATCCTCGTTACGTTCTTTCGTCATTTGAGATTAAGCCCACAAAAATACGAGTATATTTTGAACGTTGACATTTATTAAATCACTCTCGTTCATTCATTCATTCAGATTAAAGGCTTACAAAAGTCGATGTTACTATTTTAACAATTAGGAAAAAAAATCCAGAGCCATAAAGATTTTTCGTTAGTATACCGTTTTTTTTTTCTTTTATATAAACTTTGTCCTGACAGGAATAAAAAATTATAATAAATAATTACCACAACTAGCAAGTTCATTTGGCAGTTATGCGTGTACATTCACTTGGGCTTTTTTTTAAAATAATTATGTTGTTGGCCCAGCCTTTTAGCAGCGTCACCAGTTAGGTTATGGAGACTCATCCAAGAAAAAGCGAGCCCTTTTAAGAGGAATCACAAAGTGGTATATTTTGGCGATGCATTTTTATTTATTCGCTTTACTAACTTACTTGAATTCAAAATTAGACAACCCAACAAAATTTTAGCCTATAATTTCTGAATACAAAGGTTTTTTCTTTAGTATACGACAGCAGCGTCTTCGGTGCGACAAAGCCAGCCCTGCGGTCACCAACCCGCCTGCCCAGCGTGGTGACTATGGGCAAAATAAATGAATTCACGCTATTTTTGGCGTGAACTTTTGAAGGCCTATGTCCAGCTGTAGACTGTGATAGACTGAAATGATGATGATGATACGACAAGGGCTAGAACTCCATCAGCTTTACTGCCACGTAGACAGATAGCTTTATTGTCAAGAACAACGACCATCTAATAATCCTTTTCAAGTTTTTATGATAATGGAGACAGCTACGGATGCGCGTTCAGGCAGTGATCGGGAGACTCATGAGGACAAATAATCAAACCGGATATAAATACTTACACGAAAATAAAAATCTGCTAAAGTGATCGAACTATACTGAAATCAAATTCTTGAAAGTTGCCCGTAAATAAATTACGACTTTGTCAATGATTATCAAAACACTGAGACTATTGTCAAAGATATTTAAAGTCTACATTATGGCGGTAGTGAACGCAGTATTAATCCGACACAACTATATTGGATTAGTTTTGTTTGAGCCGGCAGTTATTATTACAGATGAACATTTTTTTCGATGGCAAACATTCATTTTTATTAAACAATAGCTGTACCATGCACGCGTTGGTACGTTTTTTAATATTTTTTTTTGGTCCTACTAACTCAGAAACCTTTGTGGTGTCATGCACAACACTTTGCTGAAGATCATGACATGATCAAATGCATAGTTTACGATTTATAAAGGACATACAGACAAACATTTATTTGTATATATAATATAGACTTTGTTGACATATACATTGGTCGTTTAATAAAAGAGAGTATTGTGGAAATATTTGACGTTGAATATGTATTGTGGGAATATTGACGCTCACGTGCCTTATCGATGGATAGCCGATGGATTAAAATTCAATGAATAATCAATGAACCTCTACTAATTAATCGTTTCAAAAAAAAAGGTTTAGGCTTAGATTAATTATTTGAATAAATCAATATGTTCCCCATGTTGTATTTTTTTGTATTATCATTCAATTTTTGATATTTTTCCTATGATTCTACTTAAAGATTATCGCCTGTCCCTATGAAAACATGGAACTTTATGTCAAAGTTATCTTATAATGTTCTGAAGTTATGTTTTATTTCAGACACAAGCTACAACAAATATAACGACAGGATAAATTTGAATCTCAATAATGATTTAACCTAGGTAAATCGTGTTTTTTATTTTGGAAATTTGAAAATTTGAAGTGATGAAATATGAATAATATTATTCAATCTTACCGACATAATAAAAAATATGAACTGATTAATTAAATAAAAAATCACGTGTGCAATTAGATGGAAAAAAATATAATGAATATGGAGACATGTGACCGCCCGATTTCCCAACTGAGCTTTTATAAACTCAAAGATCGTGACGAAACTTACCCTCCTATTCTTATAACATTGTGCCTTTCCTTGCCTGAAAACACGGATAAATCAACATTTTCTAAAAATGAATACTAGCTAGATCGGTCTTTGTCCCCCTAAACCCCCTACTAAATTTCATAAAAGTCGTTGGAGCCGTTTCCGAGATTCAGATTATACTCGTATATACAAGAATTGCTTCTTTAAAGGTCAGATTAATCAAGGTTTTTGCAGGGTTTTGTAAGATTTTTGTATTGATCTCAGAAGTACAAAAATTTATACACTTACGAGTTAATGACGAATCTGCAAGAAGTTATTCTGATGGCAATGTATGAACCATTTTTTATTATTAAGAAGTAAGGAGGTTGTTTGAGATGAACTTTTTTTTTTAAAAATGAAATGTATCATGTAGTCTTAATTTTTTTTTTTTTTTTTTAAATTTATTTAAGGTCGTTTTCTAACAACTAAGGTCATTAACGACCACAATTTATAACAAACAAAATATTATATTATACTAAGTTATAAACATTAATCATTTTTAAGAATTTTAATGTTTGGTTACAACCATCTTCATTCAAGCAATCTTTAAGACAATTGGGTAAGTTACATACTTGTTTTTCATTATTATATGCTGTGCATTCTATTAAAAGATGAGTGACACTTATATCCTGCCCACACTTGCATTTATTTTTTGGAGTTTTAGTTATCAAATGTATGTGTGATAAGTTAGTGTGTCCAATGCGTAGTCTCGTTATTATAACTTGATCTTTTCTGTTACTGAATGAAATTGGGGATTTATCGAAAATAGAATTTCTTACATGGATTAATTTACTTGTATTACCTGTTTTCCAATATTGATCCCAAAAACTTTTAATTTTATGTTTGCAATATTTTTGAATTTCTGACGGGGGTGATTTTATTGTTGTGCAAATATCATTTTCATAAGTTGCATTTCTAGCTTCTAGATCAGCTTTTTCGTTTCCAGATATCCCTTGATGACTTGGGATCCATATTATTTGAAAGTTATAGTTATTACTTAGGAGGTCTAACATTTTTTGTTTAATTTCAATAATTAAGGGATTTGTATTATTTCTATTTTGCAAGGCTGTAAGACATGATTTTGAGTCTGTATATATTAAATACATTATCGTATTAGGTTCATTACATATAATTTCTAATGTTTTAAGTATAGCTAATGATTCACAACTAAAAATAGAGTGGTAGTCGCCAAGTCTGTATCGATAACTACTATTACTTGAGACAACTGAAAAACCTGATCTTCCATTCATAACTGACCCATCAGTAAAGAAAAGCTTACAATTATTATACCTACTATTTATTTCATGATATAAGTTTTTGTAAAGTTCTCGAGGGGTGTCATCTTTTAAGTTATTAGCTAGTTCTAAATTTATAGGAAATTCTTGGTTTTCCCAAGGACCACATGACAGCAATTTCTTATTTAAGATAGATGGTATGCTAACGTTAATTTCCTCGAGATATTTAGCAGCTCTTATTCGTAAAGGTTGAGGAAGTGTAGTTCTGGAATCATACTGTGCATTTAAGAATGTTATTTTAGTAAAATAGTTAAAAATAGGATTTTGAGGTTGAGATAGTATGTTAACAATGTATACGATTACCAGTTGCTTCCGTCTAATTTCTAAAGGTATTTCTCCCGCTTCAGCTAAAATACTTTTTGTAGGACTAGTCTTAAATGCACCTATACTAAGGCGAAGTGCAGTATTTTGGATACTTTCTAGGGAATTCAAGGTTCTCTTTTTTGCAGAATCATATATAATAGAGACGTAATCTAGTTTTTGTCGAATTAACGCATGATATATATTAATGAGACATTTTCGGTCAGATCCCCAAGTAATTGATGATAAAACCTTAATTATGTTCAGTCTTTTATAACATTCAGATTTTAGTTGATTTATATGAGTTATCCATGTCATTTTTCTATCGAATGTTAAACCTAATATTTTTAAGTTATTGACTTCTTTGATTTTCGTATTATGTAAAGTTAATTGTAAATTTCTTGCTTTATTTCTCTTTTTAGTTAAAATTAAGAATTCAGATTTAGTTTTTGAAAATTTAAAACCAGATTTGTCAGCCCATTGTTGAAGACTATCTAACGTTTTTTGGATTAATGTAAATATGGGTTTCAGTGTTCTACCACTACATGTTATTGTCAAGTCATCAGCAAATAAAAATCCTTTTACTGGCTTGTCAATACAAGAGAAAACATCATTAATAACTATTAAAAATAATATTACACTGAGCACTGAGCCTTGCGGGAGACCATTTTCTATAGAAACAGAGTTTGATAATGTGTCATTGATTCTTACTTTTATTGATCTTGCTGTCAGAAAGTTTTTAACAAATGCTAAGGCATTTCCTTTAATATTAATATTTTGTAAAGATTTTAAAACTTTATGCTTCCAAACCATTTCATAAGCCTTCTCAATATCAAGAGCTACTATTACTGTGAAATAATCATTGGCAAAACTGTCAAGTACTTCACTCTCAATATTCATTAAATGGTCTGTAGTTGACCGAAATTGACGAAATCCATATTGAAATGGAGATAAATAGTTCTTTTTTTCAACGTACCATCTAATTCTTTTACTTATAATTTTTTCCAATATTTTACACATATTACATGTTAGGGATATTGGTCTATAACTAGTTTGTAAATTTGGGATTTTTCCAGGTTTTAATATTGGCACTACTAAGGCTTCTTTCCAGCTATCTGGGAAAACCTGCTTTTGCCAAATAAAATTATATAAATGAAGTAAAAAATTAAGGGCACTTGTTGGGAGGTGTTTTATTATAATATTTGAAATATTATCTGGCCCTGGACTTGAATTCCCTATTTGAGATAGAACCATTGTCATTTCGTTCATTAATATTTTACCATTTATTGGGTTGGAATTGTCAAATATTTCAAAATTTTGTATAGTTTCCTCAGTATTTTTGTAGTGAATAAAATTATCATCATAGTTATTAGAGCTAGAGTTATTAGCGAAAGTCTTTGCTAATATATAGGATGTTTCTTTTGGGTCAGATGCAAATGAACCATCAGGTTTCTCAAGTACAATTTTGTCAAGTCTAATGTTACGGTGATTAAGATGATGTATTTTTTTCCATAGGTCCCCAATAAGAGTGTGATTGTTAATAGTGGATACCCAACTCTCCCAATATCTTTTCCTATTTTCTTTTAGAAGTCTTCTATGATAAGCTCTCTTTTTTTTATAGTCAATTTTATACATCGAATTGGGATCATTTCTCGCATACTTTTTAAAAAGTTTAAAGGCTTTTCTTGTTGCCCTAATTGCGACATTACAGTCATCGTTCCACCATGGTAGATTATTTTTCCTCATATGACCTGTAGTTTTTGGTATGGATAAATTTGCTGCTTGTAAAATTATTCCAGTAAATTTTTCAATAATATCATTTATAGGGTAATCGGGTAGGGAAAGTGGAGATGGTAATTCAAGAATATTTTGATTAACCAATTCAGAAAACATTAACCAATCAGCTTTGTCATACTTCCATTTTTTTGGTAAACATATATTATTATTTTGTAAATTTTGGCTTATTAATGTTTTAATAAAAATTGGGAAATGATCACTGTCATATAAATCGTCTAAGACGTTCCATTCAAAATATGATGATATATTTTGAGAAGCCAAAGTTAAATCTATATTGCTCGTGTTACCCGTATTACCATTAAAATGTGTAGGTTGTCCGTTATTTAATAATAATATATCACTATGATTATCGAGCCATTCAGCAATTAATTTACCTCTGGTGTCGCATTTAGTAGATCCCCAGTAAAAATGGTGGCTATTAAAATCACCCATAATTATAAAAGGTGATGGCAGTTGACATATCAAATTATTTAAATCACTAATATTAAGTGCACTGCTATTTGGAAGGTAAATATTGCATATAGTAACAGTAAAAGGATATTTGATTTTAATTATTATTGTTTCTAAATTGGTGTTTACATTTATAATTTCTGGAATAGTATATGGTTTGATAAAGATTGCTACGCCTCCACTAGCCCTATCACATTGTAAACGGTTTTTAAAAAAGTGTACATACCCCTTAATTGAAGCACAGTAATTAGAAGTGAAATTCGTTTCCTGTAAACAAATGCAAGTTGGACTAAGTCGATTAATCAACAATTTTATGTTTTCTAATCTTTTAAAATACCCATTAACATTCCACTGTAACACATCCATGAAATAAATTGATAAATATGTATTATATTTATATTAATTAAGTATAAAGAAGTAACATACTATTAATTCTCTTTTTAAGTAGGTACAATTGCATCAGTAATTAATATTTCATTTAATTTTTTTGACAAACGCGAACATCTGTTTTTTAAACTCTTATTTAACTTACTATGTATTTTATTGCACATTATGATTAAACCCCTAATATTATCTGTATAAGTATATGTTAATTCTTTCACATTTTGTTTTCCTTTTGCATTATCCAATAAGCTAATAAATTGATCTAAATTAATAGGGAATAAGTTGTCACTGTTTATTTCTGCCATATTATGTTCAATATCTTTCCAAACTTCTTCTTCAGTTCTCATGTCATCTTTCTTCAATTTCTTTTTTGTTTTTGGTTTAACGACGATATATTCCATTGAAACATTACTTTCTGTTCCATCTGTTTCCGATTCAATTATATCAGATTCATGCCCTTTTACATATTGTCTTAACTGTATATCTGGTACTGATAGTTCACTAGTTGTTGGGGAATGGATACGTTTCTTTCCTTTCGAATTTAATGGAATCGGTTGTGAGGGTGGTTCTTGTACAGTCTGCGGTGTGTTGGGTGGGTCCAATATACGATCATCGTTTCTTTCAAAAATTTGCTTAATTACCTCTTCAAAATGATTATCAGATTCCTTGATATCAGAAACAGCTGCTTGGGGTACTGTTCTATTCTGTGGACAATTTTTCGCTAAATGCCCTATTGTGTTGCAGGAAAAACATTTTAAGGCATCATTTGAAATGTATATCCAATAGTTTGTCCCTTCATAGGATAGTTGAATTGATTCTGGGAGGCGCGATTCATCATCAGGGCTAACATATAGCTGTCTTCTAAAGCTTAAAATATGAGAGAAACCTGGGTCGCTCACCCCGATTTTCATAAAGGAGATAGGAGACATTATTTTAATCTTCATCTCTTCAAATTTTTCTTCAATAACCTTATTTGGTATAACTGGGCAAACATTTGAAAGAACTATTCTTTTATTTCTAGAAATCAAAGATTTAATTTCAAATAATTTTTTATTTATAGTGACGTTTTTCTTTTCTTCAATAAGGTAATCAGCTGTTTTCTTACTATCTAAATATATACATATTCGAGCATTCGATATGCGAGATATAAACCGTATAGTTGAAGCTGGAGTTATAGATGACAGCGCAATAAGGTACTCCCTGAGAGTTATACCTTCGATTGAGTCCAAAATGATGGCTTGATCCTTTTTGGGGAAACATGTTGTGGATGTCACGTTGGCGTAACTTGATACATTTGGACCTTTAGACATTTGAGACTGAGTGGGTAATTGCGACATTGGGGGATTTTGACACGTTTGGGGGGAAAACATTTTAAAATAAAGGGCCTCCTGTTGCCAGGAGATACCCCGTTCTCGTTATTTTAATCTTTTAGTATTACGTAAATGATCACGCGTAAATGAAACACGACGGTTCGATCGACCTAAGAACGGCACGCGCATCCGCTGTGACTGCTCGCGCAATACTGGTAGTCTTAATTGTTTAAAGGAAAGTATAAAAGAAACAATAATACAATTCGGATTTTTAATGGTCAATAATAAAATATTCACATGTCAATATTTTACAAAAATAATTTAACCTGATATTATAATAACATTTTATTTACAAATAACGAATAAACAAAGTCAGTACAATAATATTTACATTTAAAGATAACACCTAACATTCGTTAAAATTTATATTTAATATATAGGTTATATGTAATAATAGGCTATATAATTATAATTATTATCATCAAAAATACCCAATAGATTTTGAAATTTGTAATTTATATATAAATATAAAATAAATTTAGTTTTAATGTTGAGCTTTGCGTTTATATTAAAAAAAAAACTCTAAATAAGATTAATTTTATAACAATGTTAAAAAATATCAATTTGAACATTAAACTTATATAAATTTGAATGAACCCCTACATGCATAACTGTAATGAAATATTTAAAATTGACAGCGATACCGATATAAATATTGATATATTCATCCATCCATTCATCATTATCCATCTTTCATCATTCATCCATTATCCATCTTGGACCATGGCGTTACATATGTTAATAGATATCTTAAAAAAAAACTTTAATATACTAATACATTTTTTGGAAAATTAAATATGTGAAGTATTCATATCACGACACATTCGTATTTTCATTTTCGAATAATACAATAACAAACATTAAAATAATAAAACATATTGAAATAAGTTATAATAATGTTTGTTCACAAACTAAAAAATTTGATTTCAATTTACATCAACAAGTAATACTAAATATACATTATTAACCAAGAAACTGCTCATCAGATTTCGCACAAATACTGAAAATAAATATAACAAAACAAGGTGCTAAAGGTGGTTACCTTTAGGATAAAACATAATCATCAAAATCGATACACCGAATAAAGTTATAAATAAACACATTAAAAAATTCAATTGAATTGAAAACGTCTTCCTTTTTTATACTTGTTTAAAAAGAGCATATGTATATAACTATCTTTGCCTACTAGATGTCAAACAAAGCCGTTTCAATCGAATAATTGTGTTCAATACTACCTTTCCGCCCCAATACATTGTAATATTATGATATAACATACCTTAAAATATATCTTAATATTAAACATAACATAAACATAAATGCCTCACATCCAACGACCCCCACTTGGATTAATTCCAGTGTCGAGGGTCCAGAAGCACGCACAATACACAAGTACTAAAGCCTTTATGGCTAATATAAATGTATGCCAATAAAATGAGCGCGGGGAACCAGCAACCGCCAATGCAACAGCCGTAATCCAGCGCTATGACCGCTAATGCCTTGTCATACGATATACTTTTGGCTAACGTTATAACATTTCAATTGGGTTCGGAAAATAGGTTAATACGTTAGCACAAACAGAATTTAGTCAAATACTAGTTCTACTAATGTACGGGTTACCTTACATTCAGCAATGTGATTGGCTTGCAAACTAATAACCTCCTTTAATTTAGGTTATTTCTTACGAAATTGCTTTTAGCCTAATGCGGGTGGTACCTGTACTTCTTCCTGTCTATATATACTCAAAATATTCTTATTAACTTGGTTTCCCTTATGACCTTCCCTCACGTGTAATCTCACTCAGCCATATACTGTACCATCATCATCATCATCATCATCATCATCATCATCATCATCATCTCCATCATCATCATCATCATCATCATCATCATCATCATTTCAGCCTATCGCAGTCCACTACTGGACAAAGGCCTCCACAAGTTCGAGCCAAAAATGGCGTGAACTCTTGTGTTTTCCCATAGTCACTACGCTGGGCAGGCGGGTTGATGACCGCAGAGCTGGCTTTGTCGCACCGAAGACGCTGCTGCCCGTCCTTTGCCTGTGTATTTCAAAGCCAGCAGTTGGATGGTTATCCCATCATCAGTCGTCTTTATAAGTTCCAAGGTGGTAGTGGAACTGTATTATCCCTTAGTCGCCTCTTACGACACCCACGGGAAGAAAGGGGTGGTCATATTCTTTAATGCCGTAGCCACACAGCTACCGACTTAACCATACAACTAATAATTCTTTAGAGCAAAAGCAAAGAGAAGATTAAGTTTAACCGTACCTATTTTTTGATTGTACACTTGTATTGTGTATCTGTATTGTTTTTGTTTTGAAACGTTTTGTTCGATTCAAAAGGAACCACCGTAATATGACAAATCGCACAAGCTTTAAATTGGACCATCTAATATATACATTACAGTAATAATGGCTACACAGACTGAATTCAATCTTAACTTACTATCAACATTGTACCATTTGTCAACTTGATTGACCGGGAACTAATGGAATAAATTTCCAACATCTGGTGATTGGTTGAATGTGATACAATGAATATCTTATCCAGTGAACGTATTTATCACTCACGTTCATTAGGGACGCTACATACTGAACATGGTTACTCGTGCAGCGAGTTTCATAGAAAATCGTTCCCCATTATGTTTAGATAGATACTTCTTAACGAGACGTACATACGATAACACCATTTATACCCAGTATCTGTACAGACTGTAATATACTAACTGAACTACTGAACAAAGCTGCAATATACTAACGAAAAAAAATATATATAATAAAATATAAAATGACTAAAATTATAATAAATCGTTGGTTTTCAATTGAAAAACGGTGTAAAATTATTAATATTTACTATGATATCATTACATAGTATAAAACAAAGTCCCGCTGTCTCTATGCTTAGATCTTTAAAATTACGCAACGGATTTTGAAGCGGTTTTCTTTAGTAAAAGGAATGATTCCAGAGAGACATAGTAGAGGAACACTGATCGTTTTAAAGGTTTCTCATGTGATGACGTAAATAAACACATTTTTGCGCTTAAATTGCAAATATTTATTTTATATTTTATATTTCAGCACTGCACCCCTGCGACGCCGGGGCGAATCGCTAGTATAAAATATATTTAAACAAAAGTTTTTATAGATGATGGCAATGTACAAAAATAGCGCCAATCGTTTTGTTAAAACCTTTTAGCTTATGTGAGGTTACCTTCAGGAAAAAACAACTTATGTTGATGATTTATGATGTTTTTACATTAACGTCTTGACTATTAACTGACAGAAGGTACTTATTTTAATATATATTTATGTTTTACGATGTTTAAGCAAACATTTCTAAAATTATTTTGACCAATATTAGATTTGCAAGACCAATTAAGTTTAAATCATCGTCTCAATCCGTTAATGCCATCACGTGTAATAAATGTTTCAAGAATATAACATTAATAACAATTATGAGAAAGAACAGATGGCAATAGTTTATTAACATAATTAATTTTCGCTTTGAAATTAAATTCTGTTTAGCAAAATTAAGTCTGAATAAATTATTTGATTTAATGGCAAAGCATATTATATGTGAATTGGATTTGACATAAGTTAGGTATGTGACAGTAAAAGAGGAAAGCAACTGGCCCTGACAAATTAAACAAGGTATGTCGGAATCTGTTGGAAATATTTCCGGAACTTGCTTTAATAAATTAGTTTCCTAGTAAGAATATCCTGATTATTATTGGCATCAAAGCTATACTAAAACTCCCTAGAGATTTATATTTGTGTTTAAACAACCCACGGAACAATCAACCGTATACATAACGTATGATAAATTTGTAATTAAATGTAAGAACATATTTTAGATCTAACGAAAGGGTATTTAAAAAAAAAAATACCAGGCATTTTGCAGTCTTCACGTATCCGATGCCACATAAAAATCATAAAAAAAAGATACACTATTTCCATATATTTAATCTAATTCTTGTAAAGCCGAAGGATAAAATATAAGATAGAATATGGCCTAATAATAAATAGCTTTTTATTCCTAATATGCTAATTTTAGGGCTGGTGACCTGATTTGTATATTAAAAATACATTTATACGAGCGTAAGAACAGAAAGCTGTTCCCCTTCTTTTTTTCTGGCAGTTACAGTTTTTTTTTAATGACCATTTAGACGAAAACGTTACGAATCACAAGAAATGTTAAGAATTATTTTTTGTCAATTTTCAAATTTGATAATAAATAATTTCTTACAACGGCACAACTTCGGGAAGAAAGCTGATAAGAAGATTCGGTTGAGCTGAGCGACTTTTGGCAGGTTTCGCTAAGTCCTCGCTTCGAAGATTCTACAATGCTTAAAGATAAAATTCTTCGAGCAATGTGTACTGCTTATGTTGACCTATGGTGTCCATGTAAGAACACTGACGAAAGGACTAGTTCGTAAAATGAAATTCACTAAAACACAAAACAGGTCTTCTGTCACTTTCAAAGGTTGTACATTTAGCAGGAAAAAAATTTGTATCATAAACCCGGTGCGTGACACCGGTGTCACCCACTACGCAAATAAAATTCATCAGTGTTGACGTATGATTAACCACACTTTTTCTGCGATTTTTATCTATGAATACAACGTTACACAATATCTTCAAAAATCGGACGCATAGTAAATACGATCAAATCTTAAACATATTAAAATTCAATATTATATAAGTGTTAAGATACAATGCATATAATGAAAATATTCAATTAATTATTAAGAATATAATAATCTTTGATATTCGGAGTTTACTTTTTAAGAAAAGCCCGTGGTATTTAAAATGATATTGGCAGTGAAACCGTGTGAAACACTAACGCTGAGCAGTGTAGCGACTTTCCCCGAGAGTGACGTTTTATCGCACAACGTTTCTTACGGGACAGAGATAAATATATTTTTAAATATCACGACAACCGTCAATAAATAGTAAAACCCTGGTTACGTTTCAAAACTGACAAAAAACACACACACACACACACTTTTTATGAAACACTAAGTAGGCATTACATTGCATTGGCATTACAGTATCGCGCCAAATTTAAAAACGAAGATACGATGACATTAACATAACTTAAATTCGAGTTTCATGTTCTCACTTCAAAAGTTTTTACATCAGCTCTCCAGAATTTCTGAAGAATATTAAAGTGTATCAGTATTCAGCACAACCAACTCGATTTTTTAAAAGCATCGAGCAGATATTTGACATTTGGCAAACCTATTTTTATTTTCTAAATCAATATATAAATACATATACGAAACTGAAAGTTAATAACAAGAGATTCAAAAATGTTAACAAGAGATTCATTTAATCTTTATAGGATCATAATGATATTGCATTTTTATCTTTTCCATTATACAATTTTTAGGGTTCGTTTTTAAAGTTTGATGTGAGATTACGAATACGAGTATATCTAAAGACATGTTATTAACCTATAAGTTTTGTAGAAATGAATTAAATGAAATAAGAATATTCATACAATAATTATTTAAAAAAAATCAATTATTTAATAAAATTTAAAGCGATTGTGTCTTTAATGTTACACTAAAATGACAATAATATTACAAGAATGTAAAATTGTATTAACTATTATAGATAAATACCTCGCTTCAAACTATCGCAGTCCACTGCTGGCCATATGCCTCTCCAATCGGCAAAAATCCCGTTTCTCTGCAGTCCTCATCATGTATATACACAATTTTTTTAAAACTACAATGCTTATTTGATATTGACAGACTTATTCATACAACATGGAAATTTTAATTATACTAACATCAACGCTTAAATTATCATCTGACCTACAACTACAAATATATTAAACCACAAATTAGGGTTTGCTAGTGAAATGTGCCCATAAAATTGACATAAATTGAAATGTCATAATTTTCAAGTTATCGACTCGACACTGTTCACTAGCCCATTTAAACATATAAATGTACATAACAACATCGACAATAGTGTAAACAGTGAGTCTATTAATCTTTACATACAGATAATATAACCGCCAGTCTCGTACATTTTTCTACTGAACCCTTTTTTTACACATCAATAACAATCCATCACAGTAAACCGGTCCACAGATGTATCTATTTTTTAGGCAGAAAATATTTTTTTATTTTTAATATATAGACTAGCGCTTGACTGCGATCTCTCCTGATGATCGTCATCATACAAAAAACATGTTTATGAACACCTTGATAAGAGACTCATACTTCGCTGTTGCTTTGCTATTTAAGCTATTCTTCAAGTTATAGAAATAGCAAAGTATTGGTGGTAGGTAAGATGCGTCATGGCAAAATGTTCAGACCTACTTTTTAGTACAATGTCTTTACGAATTAGTAAATTATTTACAAGTTGCTTTAATTAACTACAAAATGTATGCAACAACATTCAAACTTTGTTTCACTGGATTTTTAAGTTAAAATTACATATTTGTTTCACATTGCACTTGTGCATTTCAACGTTATTCTTAATACAATATTTACATAGCAATAAAAATTCAGTGCGAATATTTACACTGTTTTTATCAACTTTCATAATAGATATTAATACACTGACGTTAAAATTACTCATTCATAACTTTGATACATTTCACAACTTCATTATAACAAACTTATAAATATTTTTCCTGTAAAATAATTATTTATGTGACCACGTTTGAACAGTAAACGTAGTAATAATAATAATGGGGCCGTTTATAAAATACGTCATCATAAATTTTAATTATTATGACCGTTTCCCCCCACCCTTGTCACTATCTGCAAAATATAATGTAACAAAAGCTCCTACCCCTTCCCCACAACTCTCTTTCACCCCCTTCCTTACACTGGTTCCTTTTCATGTACATATTTCGTTTCCATAACAAAATCAAATTATGAAAAAAGAAAATGTAATATGTAATATAAATAAATACATCAAAAATCAACGGTTTCGGTCGCGTTAAGTTTAAAAAAAAACCTCTTTTCTTTCAAAATTATATTATCATTGCTTTGTTATTGTCAGTTGTAGAGTTGTATGATACAAATAATTTCCTTCAAAAAAAAAAAACAAATACTCTTCCGATTTAAAGCATTCGGAATAAGCCTTTGAAAACACTTTATTGAAATGTGTCATGTAAAAAATACAGTCGAATTGACAGCCTGTTTTTTGAAGTTATAGTCGAATCGTCTTGAACAAATTATAATTTTTTTAAATACAATAATTTTACAATTACATATATCCGATTGTGACGACTTTGTATCCTAATTAAAATATGAAATAACAGTAGCATGAAAGATATAAAATTAAAATCTCTGATAAACCGTGAATATCGATTTTCATAAGTTTGAATTTCGATTACATTTTTTTACAGCAAAACACTTACTTTGATGTATTTTATAAACGACCTTCTTGTAATGTATTTTAGTGTACTATTTAAGCATTTTTTTTACTTATTTACTTAAAAATTAAGTAATTACTGTATGATTATTAGATACAACCATTTTCTTAATATAACAACTAAATCATTAATTCATTTATAATCACATTTAGTCACATTCATTATAAATTTTTAAGACCCTTTTTGTATATGTACATAATGTAGTAGTCTATTACTATATACTAGACACCAATAATTATTTTATTTTCAGTATTTTTTTTAAGTTGAAGTTTTATTTCTCCTTAAACTTTACGTCCGTGGATAAAGGCTGAAACAAATGAAGATTTTTTTAATAATACGTATAAATATTTGAATTTATTCATTATTATTACATATTTATCATCTTTAGTTATAAATCATGTAAAATATGCCTGTAGTAATTTATAAGAAAACATTAAAAAAATATTATTAAAAACAAAAAACAAAAAACTGACTGCAACAAATAACCACTAAAAGGGGAAAAACAAGCTTTACAAAGTATATACAGTACACTGTGTATTATAATTGAATATCTATTTCATACATACACAAATGACAGATATTTTAATATATTAATGATATAATTATATACCTTAAACAATTGTTCGCTAGAACGAAAAGGTTCTACAAAACACAGATTCTACTATTAATCGAACATTAATAAACCATGAGTAAACTACTACCAATTGCCTTTATTTGGGTTATATTGGGTTAGTATATCAATAAATATTATCATAACTTTTCGTCATTAGATATAAAAGTGACACATTTCATTAAGATAAGATAAAAATTAAGATAAAATAGATAGCAATATTAATATGCGTAAATTTTATTCTAGATAATAATTTTAGTGAAAAGGAAAAAGGAACACCTTATATTGCCAATAAATATTTTGTACCAAAAAAAAAACAATATAATTGCTAATAAATTCTTATCTATCTAATATCACGGAAAGCAGGAAAAGTACTGCAATGATATAAAAAGATACGATACGATACAACTCACTGCTGGGCCTATGCCCAGCAGTGAGTTGTTGAGTATACCTCTTTCTCAGTGTACGAAAATGTTCGGAGCTTAATCTACCTGCTCCACCGCGGGTTGACGGATATATTTCCTACTATAAGTATGTATATGATACTATAAGTATATACATAACTACTATAAGTATACTACACACATACACATACAGTACTACTATAAGTATATACATAAGTATATGTATATGATAAAAACAAGGACCGATAGCTAACGTGCTATCCAGGGCACAGTGGGGAGACCCACTAGGACAGATGTCCAAACTAGAAAGATATATTTCTACATATACAAATGGTCATCCTGAGTGGCATTCGAACGCGCACCGTCGATGTTTAGTCGCTTATATGGCGCAACGACCACTACACCAGAGAGGACGTTAAAAATAAAAATAAAAAATAAGTAGAAAATATTCGAAAAGATTCGTTTAGAAACGAAATAAATAATAATGTTAAACAGGTCAAGAAAACGTGGTATCGACTCCTTAGTTTTGTTCTTACAAAACTATAGAAGTAACGGTCTTCACAAATACTACTAGACACAGTCATGGATCTTAATTATGATGACGTAAAAACTTGTAAAAGTTGGCGTATGGATCGATGGGTGTCTGATTAATACATCTGAGAGTTGTTCAGGATTTATTTAGCTGAAACCAAAGTTGACGTAATTTATGACAGCCAATAATCCAAAATAATAAAGAAGTTAGTCGAGATACAATTTTAGCCAAAACTTCAAATAGCAAAAATTCTATTAGTATTTTTTTTTTTTTGTAACATTCAGCTGTTTTTGTTTATATAGTCCATTAGTGCTAAGGAAATTGTGATTAATTGGTTAGCACCTTGCACAAATAAATCTTTGAACGTCATTCTCTGATTTACCAGTTGATGTAAACCATTCAGAGTTTTAATTCACAACGATTGAATTGATCTAAGGGCATGGCTAAGCTAAGTGACAGCAATGATTCATAATTTCCTTAACGCGATTGAACCATAGTTACAGTGCTCCGAGATTTTGGTGACCCAAATAAACACATTATCCTTATAACAAATGAAATTTCTGATGTCACATAAATTCAAGGGAAAATACCGCATTCTTGTAAATAGTAGGTCAAACTATTTTTTTTTTAATATTGGCAAGAAAAAATAAAAATAAAAGAAATTGAATAGACGTACATAATCTTGTTTTTTTTTTTTATAACTTGGTATATTTTGTTTGTTACGATCAAAAAGGGCTTCCATTAAAATTAGAATGAAAAGAAAACGCTATACAATAGTGACCTTTAAAAATTACATGTTTATTTCTTGAATGGTCATGTCAAGTAACGCTATTTAAAATACAAAATTCAGATCATATGAGATTTTGTCATAAGTTACACTAGCAACATAATCCTAACTAATAATAGAACATTACACTTTTAATAATAGACTACTAAATATTTAATATGTAAATATTTTTACGCTTTTGGTTGTTAGACATTAGAGTCAATAGCATTCGTGTAAACGTTATAACGTTTTGAAATGGCTTTTGGTTAGGATGAACATCTTAAATTTATTTATGACTAGATCGCCGTAGCCTATAAATGCTTGCAAGACCAGAAGCATATCAAGCGCGTTGCCGACCCTACCCAGAGAGCAGTGTTGTCTCTTGTATATCGTTACAAAGACTAATGACCTTTAATGTTGTTATTTCACGCCGCCAAGGACGACGCGCCTTATTCTCATAAAATGAAAAAAGGAAAGTGCTTATACTTAAACCTCTATATTTTTATAATAAAGCGTTAATATGCTATAAAATACACACTTTTATACATATTACATTTAAACTATATATTAAATATAATTTGTCTTTTTTATCACTTGTCTTTTTTAATACTATTAAAGCAAAAAGAATAGGTCAAAAAATTATGTTAGATATTATGTTATGTGGATGATTGTAAAATAATGCGAAGACCACTTGACGAAGTAAGCTGTTTTTTTTAATCTGTAAGAAATCTATTAACTAAAAAGCCTATTGAATATGAAACTAGCCTAACCTAAAGTAACTAACAAAATAAATTATCAAAGACAAATATATTTATAATTTCTAAAATGACGGTTTAAAAGTAGTTTTGAAGCTTACAATTACTAAAGAAAAAAAATTTCATTCATTGAAAATTCGCCTATTTAATTTAATAATATAAAGCTCGCTTATTTTTATACGTCAAATCTAAATCTAAAAACAATTTACCGTCTATTCCACCTTTCAACAGAAATCTTTCGCTTTACAAACTCCCCAGGAGTACGGTACTTGAATATCAAATATGACGTTTTAAGTAAAACAATTCAACAAAGGCCCTATTTTAAAGTGGGTTTTAAAAGTACTAACTAGAACATTAAAATTTTTTGAAATGGAAATTATTACAAGTGGAATAAGATTTAGAGGTAAATTTTCCTTTCTTTAAATGACGTAAACTTAGGAGAGATCATAATTTATTATGGGAACTTTCCAGTGTGACAGGCCGAAAAATCGCTGTTTTTCGCGATTTTTTTTAAAGAAAAAATAATCTAACCCGTCTGGTTTTTTTTTGTATATTAATTGGGTATTGAAGAATACAAAACAATTTTTTAAAGATCGATTTATTTATTAATTAATATCTATAAAAATGATGAAACAATTGTTGCAGAAAATGCACTTGGATGTGGTGTCCACGTTGGGGGTCACAATTTTGATCTGAAACAAAAAACACAATAGGATTATTGATCGGTATATAATTGGCTTTCGTGCTATGGAGGCTTTTTTTTTGCAAAAATGGCGCCGGTTTGAACAAAAAGTATCGATTTGAGCATTTTTTTGGCAGTTTTTTTTTTTACAAAAAAATACGAAGATGTCAAAAAAAAAAGCTTCCATAGCACGTTAAACAATGACGTTAAGAATTTTGTGTAAAAAATTCAACTCAATAGCTTTAAAACTCTGCCCTCCAAGTTGGACACCGTTTTGAAAAATGCTGTTTCGAGAAAAACGCGTTCAAAGTTTCAAGTGAGGAAATTTTAGGTAAATCGTTTACTTACGGTCAATCAGCGATGCCAGGTCCATACAATATCCCTTCTGCTTCTTCGAAAAGATCGTGCTCAATAGATTGTTCAGTCCGACGAGCTGTCCTCGCCTCTTTGCTATCCAGGGACGCCCGACGGTTTGCTTGGGTGATGCGCGCATTCTCGTACTTAGCGGCGAAATCTGCGGCGCTCGGCCCTATCGTGCATCCCATAGTCTCCAAAATTTTTAAAATTGGGTCGTAACCTTCATTGAAGGTGCACACAGCACACTGCGTAGCGATTTCTACTATCTGCTTGCCGCAGAATACTAATAATTGGGGCTAGTTGCCACACACAGTGATTGAAGCTCTCGTTATTGTTTTGAGTGTTCGCGCCCGTACATCGTTCTAAGAGATCCTCCGTTGTTAGATCATCGTAAATCGGCTTTAAAACTTGTTGTACGTCTTCGTCGAGTGCTGGTGGATGGTGTACTCCTTTCCTGTGGCCTCGGCCTTGCGCCATTCGCACCACGAATCTTCTCCCGGAGGGCAATACTCATGCTGAGGATTTTCATCAGTTGAGCTTTTGTGATAAAATGTAGTCCATATGGCTTTCCTCATATTTTCCACGGAATTGGAATTTCGACGAACTGCCAAGCCATAATATTCGGAGAGATTTGTCAATAATTTTAACGTCAATTGCGCTCTTTTCGGTTCAACAGCAGTTTTTTTTTAGTTTTCGGAGTACTCGAACGAGATCCTTTTTTTTTCGGTTCACTCTCCATTGCTTTGTCTTCGATTTGCTTTTTGGCCTTTTTTAGTTGAACTAACCTTTTTATTGCTTCGTTTCCCCTTTTATATACTCGTTTTTTCACGTGCAAAACGCATTCCTTTTTTTTTACTGACAAATCGTCACCGTACGGCTTGGCTTCTAATAACATCTTGAATGTTTTTGTATCGCCGTTCCCTATATAGAAACCGTATTTCGCGTTGTGCAATTCTTCTGATCTCTTGAATATTTCGATTATACCGTCGACTTCCATTTTTCCCGCGCTGCCTTCGTGATTGACGTTGCATTCGGATTCATGCGTCTCAAACCACGCCTCGTACTCGGGTGTTCCCTCTTGTCCTTTCCAGAATGCACAAGCCTTGCAGAAGCTTGATTTGACAGCAACATCCAAAACTTTGTTGGTATATTTTCCAATCACGGACACGATACCCATGCGCGACGTGAAACCGCGTTTCGACCACGATCCATCACCGGACACCGTCAGAATATCGCCCCGATTTTCTGCTTCCAAAGTTTTTTCCTTCTCTTCGGTACCTACTTTTTTCACGACGGCCTCGTATATTGATTTCGCTGCAATCTGCATGATTTTCACGATTCCATAATAGGTGTTAGTGTTGAAGTTTGCAGTTAAATCCATCAAGGCGATAAAATTTCTAATGCCATTTATGCCGATGCCGACCATTCGCATGGCAAAGCAGAAACGACGATTAATTTCATAAGCATTTTTTATCAAAGGACAAAAATCTATCTCGGCCGGATCTGGACACGAACACTGAACACAAATTTTAAATATGTACGATTTTTTATTTTTGTGTTACCCACAATTAGGAATTCTAAACATTTTTGAATATCATATCAAAAATTGACCGCTCCAGCGGGATTCGAACCCGCGTCTTCGACATACCGTGTCGACGCTCTAGCCAATTAAGCTATGGAACGATATACTCGCCAGAGCGAAACTTTTTGATATGATGATTTTTACTTTCGGTTTAAGCGAACCGTGGCGCCGTCTATAGTGAGTTCTTTACAGAGACTCGTAACTATTCAAAGTTTCATATTACAATGAAAATCTTTGACAGGAGACGACACCATGCTATTTTTAATATGTACGATTTTTTATTTTTGTGTTACCCACAATTAGGAATTCTAAACATTTTTGAATATCATATCAAAAATTGACCGCTCCAGCGGGATTCGAACCCGCGTCTTCGACATACCGTGTCGACGCTCTAGCCAATTAAGCTATGGAACGATATACTCGCCAGAGCGAAACTTTTTGATATGATGATTTTTACTTTCGGTTTAAGCGAACCGTGGCGCCGTCTATAGTGAGTTCTTTACAGAGACTCGTAACTATTCAAAGTTTCATATTACAATGAAAATCTTTGACAGGAGACGACACCATGCTATTTTTAATATGTACGATTTTTTATTTTTGTGTTACCCACAATTAGGAATTCTAAACATTTTTGAATATCATATCAAAAATTGACCGCTCCAGCGGGATTCGAACCCGCGTCTTCGACATACCGTGTCGACGCTCTAGCCAATTAAGCTATGGAACGATATACTCGCCAGAGCGAAACTTTTTGATATGATGATTTTTACTTTCGGTTTAAGCGAACCGTGGCGACACGGTATGTCGAAGACGCGGGTTCGAATCCCGCTGGAGCGGTCAATTTTTGATATGATATTCAAAAATGTTTAGAATTCCTAATTGTGGGTAACACAAAAATAAAAAATCGTACATATTAAAAATAGCATGGTGTCGTCTCCTGTCAAAGATTTTCATTGTAATATGAAACTTTGAATAGTTACGAGTCTCTGTAAAGAACTCACTATAGACGGCGCCACGGTTCGCTTAAACCGAAAGTAAAAATCATCATATCAAAAAGTTTCGCTCTGGCGAGTATATCGTTCCATAGCTTAATTGGCTAGAGCGTCGACACGGTATGTCGAAGACGCGGGTTCGAATCCCGCTGGAGCGGTCAATTTTTGATATGATATTCAAAAATGTTTACAAATTTTAAAGCCCAATCCGCGAATCGATTTTTTAAAAAACTTCACGTCGCTATTACACTTTTTGCACTTCAACAGTTCCTGAAGAGCGCCGAAAACCAAAAAGAACTCCAAAATCACATAGCTTAACGTTTGATCGATTCGGACTTCAAATTCTGGACTCTTTTTCAAGATTTTTGCTGCCGAAGTGCTCGCAAACGTTAGATCCGTTTCGATATCGTGTCGATTTGTTCCCTTGAAACCCGCGGATCTTTTTCGTTCATTTCGCGGATGTCCGCTTCTCAAGCCTTTTCTATCCTGCCACGCACGTTTCTCTTTCGTAGATCTATCCATTTTTAATGTCAAAACCGAACTGAAAGACGAAGCGGACGCACGTAGGTACACGAGCAGGTAGGAACGAGACAATAGAAATAACGGTCGCGTCTGCCTGTCTGGCCGACGCGGCAGCTGTAACGCTCCGTTGCCTTCTTCCAAGAAATACTGTACAGTAACCGAAATAATCTGAATTTTGGCATGAAAATTTCAGGGAATATTAGGAAGAGTGTATACTATTCGATAAAGCAAAAAAAAATCCGATGCTTTGAAAATTTCACACTGGAAAGCTCCCTTATAAAACTTAAGCGTCATATTTTTGAAGCATGTCTGTTTGTTCACCTATACTAATAAAAACCATTATTTGTTGATATCTTTTAGCTTCTAATTATATTAAATACTGCTTAAGAGATTTTGTACTGCAAAAATATTCTTCAGAATACAGTCGTAGACATTAAGTTTTTACAGTTGAAGCAAAAAAACATGAGAATAGAACGATTATCTCGTCATCATTAAGATACCACTCTGATGTACAGAGTGCCTAGTGCGAGTTTTATTCACAGAAACATGAGAGAAACGCGTTTACACGGGAAGATTATTTTGCATGGGAATTTAAAGAGTGCAGCCTAGACGATAAATAATAGTATACGATGCAATCGATACAGAGTCATCTAGCGGCAAACGCGAGAACTAGGTTGAAATGCCGAATTTCCCATACAAAATGAAGTTAAAATTTACGCCCGTTATTGCGAGACGGATTAAACAAAACTCGCACTAGGCACTCTGGTGAGTGTGCATGCGCGTCGCCAATAACAATGGTTGCGGGCTCGCTTCCCGCTTGAATGAGATCTCTGTATTTATGCCACCAGCCCACAGTGGGACAGCATGGTGTATTAAGCGCCAAGAGAAGAAGGACCTCTTACTTGGAGAAAGAGGCCTATGTCCGGCAGTGGGATGTTATAGGCTGAATCAATTAAATCTCGTCGTCACAGGTATAGTACTTCAAGACGTTTCATGGAAAAATAATTATATAAATATAATAATATAAAAATAATATATTAATATACAACTAGTATAATAATATACAACTAATAAAATAATGTATGAATAATATTAGTCTCAAATTTTTCAGGCAGTGTCAAGTAAGTATAACGTTTTCTCACCATCGTAATAAGTCCGATGTGGGCACCGTGGACAGCTAGCAAACGAAGGCGGTCTCTGCAACCGCGGGCCGGGTTCTTGACACGACGAGCGCGGCCATGCGACTACTGCACTTTCTCTTGAATTTCTTGGCTTCTCTGCGGCTATGGACATAATTGAATTTAGTATGTTTAATTTTTACTAGATTTGACATCTCTAATTTATACGATACATAATTTTTATTTTTTTTGTAGGTACTTTCAATAAAATTTGTATTATCCATCCTAATATTATAAATGTGAAAATGACTTTCTTTGTTTGTTTGTTCCACTTCCACGGCTCAATAGCTTGACCGATTTGCATGAAATTTGGCACGCACGCATAGAGGTCCAGAAAGGATAAAGGCTACCTTTAATTTCGGAAAAATACGTAGTTCTCGTGGAATTGCGAAATGTCATCTCAGGCTTAACAGTAACTTGGGTGACACTTTTATGGACATAATTCAACAAAGATTAGTGAAATAATCGCTAAAGTATCTCAATAATTAAGTTACGGAGTTTTGAAAAATCGTGAAAATGGACAAGCATCTGCCCCAGTGATTCTTGTGCAACAATACGTGTGGTCCGGTTTTCAATTTTATCGCCTTTGTTCTTTCACTTTAGTGTTGAAGTCTCCCATTACAAAGATTGGCAACAATGGTGAGTCTATGCATTTTCAAGCCAGCCGATAAAAGGTTATCATGCGGTCCGTCGGGTTCAACAGTTTCAAGGTACTTAGTTAAGTTACAAGATAGTGGAACTTTGCTATCCCTTAGTCACGTCTTATGACGTTCATGGGAAGGGAGGGGGTAGCTATATTCTATTATATATATATTTGTAACTATTGTGTAAGTTTTGAATTAAGGTGTATAGTATTTTGATAGGATCAAGGAGAATAGACTTTCAGTAAGAACTAAATAAACTTTAGATATTTATTTAGCTCTCTCATATATGAATATATATAATTAAATAATTATTCAAAAACATCTGTCTAATATTAATAATAAAACGATACAAAAATGTTACAATTGAACTAGAAATGTAATCCCTAATTCCTTAATTAATAATACTAGAGGTCGCCCAGTAGTCGAAATTCGGTCATAATTAATTTAAATTATTACTTTGAACATTATTAAGGTTTTAATGAATTTATTATGATTATGTTTGACATTCAGTATAGACAAACAATATTAATCTATAATCTATTTTCAATTTGACGTCAGACAGTATAATATGCGCGTGTGTGTAATGTTTTTTTTTATTATTATTAAATTGCTGTATATTTTATGTATAATAAATTTAAAAAAAAATTAGCACACTGCACTCTTTTTCTATATTAACTATAAGTGTGCGAAATTTCATACTTCTCCGTCCGCGCAATTTCCGTAAAAAGGGGTACAAGGTTTTTGCCTCACGTATTAATATATAGATAAATGTGAAAATTTGTTTGTATGTTACGCTTTCACGCGAAAACTACTTAACTGGTCATCATAAAAACTTTGTACACAGTTCAGTTATTAGAAGTAATATAGGATACTTTTTATTTAAAAATAAGTTCAATGCGAACGAAGCCGCGGGTAAAAGCTAGTATTTAAATATCATAACTAATCGTGACTAGAATCGTCATATATGTATTTCATAACACATAAGCATTTCGATACACTGTTCTTTCTCTTGAATTATGTCTACATATCAGACAATAATTCCTGGTACGCCTTACTTAATTTATGTTTCAGTACATACGTTTTTAAAATCGTGAAACTATTACCATGAACGCCGCCAAAACGCAGGCCTGTTTATTCTCCACCAAACGGAGTCCTTTCAACTTGACTCCTACTTTCCGTGGTACACCTGTCCATGTGACCGATACCCTCGACCTCCTTGGCATAGAGTTGAATTCTAACCTCAACTTTGGCAATTACATTGAGTCCAAAGCGCAAACTGCGGCCAGAAAGCTTGGCATCTTAAATAAGGTTAAGCCATATTTCACGCCTAAACAGCTTCTTACGCTATACAAAGCTCAAATCCGATCGTGCATGGAATATTGCAGTCACTTGTGGGATGGCTCAGCTAAATATCAACTCGCCACACTGGACTCAGTGGAACGCAGAGCCAAGCGGCTAATCGGTAATGCCAGTTTGGTGAAATCTCTTCACACTCTGGCTCACTGAAGAAAGGTTGCCAGTCTAACGATCTTTTACAGGTTGTACTTTGGAGAGTGTGCCCTGGAGCTACACGAGCTCATACCCCCATCTCCTTTCTTCCATCGGACTTTCAGACGTACCGCAGGCTTTCATCCCTACCTGATTGATATACCTTTCATACGTACAAAGCGCTTCGAATCATCTTTTTTAATGCGCACAGCCAAAGAATGGAATTCCCTGCCGGCGTCTGTATTTCCGAGTTCATACAACCCGAACATGTTTAAAGCGCGAGTGAACAGGCTTCTTCTGGGCGAACTCGCTCCATCTTCGACCTCGTCTGTGCTCTAGAGCTAGACTGAGGTCAAGAGTAAGCCCATATCATAATAATAAATAAAAAAAAAAAACTGTTGATTCTACGGATATTACCACTATTGTCTATTTGAACCTCCCGATATTTCGTCGACATTACTACAACGTGATTATTGTGACATTATTTTAAAATGACAATCAACGTAAGACCCGAGATCACAAACCCACAAATGTATACATAACTAATTTAAAACTTATAAATAGATATAGGTACCCTTATCTATAATATTAATGAATAGGTTGTATAAGCGGAAAGCGTAGCCTATGGACAACTTTATAATTAATAAGCCAGCCGGTGAATGGTTATCCTGCCATCCGCCGGCTTCTACTGTTCCAAGTTCGTAGTGGTAGTAGAACTTTATTATCCCTTAATCGCCTCTTACGCGACTCACGGGAAGAGAGAGGGTGGCTATATTCTATTCGACGGTAGCCGCTCTTCATTAAATTAAATCAATTAAGTTAATTTTAGAATCCTATAAATCTGAAATCTGAATGTACTTTTGTGATGCTTAATCCACTTTTGGCTAAAAATAGTACAAAGTAATTAAGTCTCTGTTTTAAAGGTAATAAAATATAAACGTTTCAATGTCCATAAATTTAATTTATTCGATGCTTTCATTTCAAATAACATTGCTTTTCCATTTTTAATTACACAGAGTATAAAATTTCGTTAAAAATATTAAATTTAAAGTACGAATCATCAATATAAAAATCAAAATCAATAACAGCTTTATTCAAATGGCCCCATGCACACTTTCAAATCGTCATTTTACAAATTAAAAGATTTAAAATAAATTATTATTTTTGTAAAAGCAAAGCTACCACCGATTCGGAATGTAGATTTTGCAGAGAAGAGTCGGCAAGAAACTCCGTAGTTACTCTTTTGAAAAATAATATATAAACGGTGTTTTAGTACAAAATTAGTAACACGTTGCATAAAATACAGCGTCACTAAGTCCATACATCTTTATCAGTTATAAGCTTAATCTTTAATTTTTTTTAAATAAAAACTTTAAATTTATGTTGAGACAATTCCAAAATTGTTTGTGGTATTTTATTATACATGCGAATACCATAACCCAGAAAGGAGACGTTTACTTTGCGCAGTCGGAAACTTGGAGTTACAATTTTTATTGTTATTCCTTCTCATGTTTACAATGCAATTATTATTATTAATTTCAAAAAAATGAATATTCTAGTGAATATACATAGTATTGTTATAAATATATCGCGACACAATTGTTAATACGTCTACCTTTTAAAAATATCCCGCAGGGAGACTCGAGCTCCAAGATCGTAAATGCCGCGAATAGCCCTTTTTTTGCAAGATAAATATAGTCTCAATATCTGCAGCATTACCCCACAGTAACAGGCCGTAAGACATAATACTATGGAAATAGCTAAAATATATTAAGCGTGCAGTTGCAACGTCGGTCAGTGGTCGTACTTTTCTAACTGCGAATGCTGCGAAGCTAAGTCTATTATTCAAGGATGACAAATGGGAATTTTGAGTTCAAATGTATCCCTAAGAAAACAGTAGTATCATTGACAATAAGCCTCTCGTTATTTATTATAAAATTATAATTTGGGTGCTTAACATTAGGTAACGTAAACACAATGCATTTGGCGTTCAAAACCAAGTTGTTTATTTTAAACCAATCTTGAATTCGCAACAAGGAAGTGTTCACATCATCATAATTTACTTTTTTCCTATTAACTTTAAATATAAGAGATGTGTCATCTGAAAATAGCACTAATATAGCTAGTGTTTCGGGTTTTCGATATCAAAGGCTCACGGATGATAAACTGTGTTAGGATATCTAAAATTTATTTTAATAATAGAGAGGGTTCTTGCTAACAAAATGATTATACAGGGTGGCCCGTTTACAGTGGTCCAAAAAATTTTTTCAGCTTGAGAGCATCATGAGTGATCATTTAAAACAAACTTTAGTCAGGCGAAAACTTATGGTTTAGAAATTATGATTTTTTTAAAAAATAATCCGAAGTTTCAATGTTTTTGACACAAAACCACTCTGTTATGAAAACTACTGGACCGAATTGAATGAAATTTGGTATAGATATAGCGTAATAACCTACCTATCGCGCTATAGGCTCATGTAGTGTAAGTAATTAGACTGCATTTTTTTATTTCACTTTTTCTGTAGTTTTTTTTAACTTTTCGGCAAAACATTGACTTTCGAAAAAATCCTGTGAAAAAAAAATGTACCACCAAGGTTTTGCTGGTACTGCTAAAAAGTACCTTAACATAGGGTTATTCTTTACACAAAAAATTATAGTTGTCCTTCGATTGTAACATCTTCAAAAACAACATCATGTACATTAACACATGAAAATCGAGAAATTACGAAATTTACCATAATTTTAATCATTTGAAACGGCCAATTATTAATTAGATAATCATTCATTGGGATAAAAATAGTTACAAATCAGTATTCACATGGCTATAAAATGTTAACCTGCCAGCTAAGATAACTTAACTTTATTGTAATGTCAATTTATTGAGTTTTTTGTTGTTATTTAGTTTTTAGTTTAAATCTTAATAAAAAGTTTGGAGAATTAATAAAACAACAAAATAATTAACATATTGTTTATTTTTTACAAAAGGTTTTCGAAATGCCGTCCGCCTTGCGCTAAACATAATCTGCATCTGCGTAAAAAAATTCTTCGCAGCCTATTAAATGGCTGCCGGTTTTGTTTAATGGCTGTTATAGCCACTTGAATTTTTCTTCTTACATCTCGCTCTGATATGCTCTCCCGTGCGTACACAATCTCCTTAAAATATCCCCAAATAAAAAAATCTTCGGGGTTCAAGTCGGGTGAACGGGCTGGCCAGTGGATGGTACCACCACGACCGATCCACCTCTGCGGATACGTAGCATTTAAATGGTTTCTTACCCGCAGAGCAAAGTGGCAGGTAGCTCCATCGTGTTGTAGCCACATGCGCTCCCTTAAATTATCTGGCAGGTGTCTCAACAGACCGGGTAATTCATTTTGAATGAAATTTAAATAAATGTCAGTATTCAACCTTGACGGTAACTCGAACGGGCCCACAAACTCTTTATTGACAATTCCGCTCCACAAATTAACGCTATAGCGTTCCTGGAAATTTGACTCTCTCACTAAATTGGGATTGGTCACTGCATAATAATGCGTGTTATGCGTATTAAATAATCCAACTCGCTCAAACCGACTTTCGTCGGTCCACAAAACGCTATCAAAAAAATTTGGGTCCTCCCGATCTCTCCTCAACATTTCTCTACAGAATGCCATTCTTCTAGGATAATCTTCTGGTTTCAAAGCTTGAACTTTTTGATAATGGTAGGGATGAAGTTGGTTAGCTCGAATAGTTCTATGAATTCTAATCCTGGGTATACCCGTACGCCTTGCCAGTTGTCTTTGGCTTGTAGTTGGATCACGACGCAACTCCTCCAGGATAACATCTTCATCATCTCTATTTACGCGTCCAGGTTCACGACCACGGAAGCCAGGGATAACTCCTTCTAGGAAAGAACTATGCAGCCTCACGAAAACGCGATGGTCCGGAAACCGCTGCACAGCCGGACCTGGCTGGCGTTCAGCAAATTGCCGATAAAGCCTGGCCGCTTCTCGCGCGACGCCTTGTGCGACACCATAAAAATAATGCATCATCGAGTATTCACGCGGTGAGTAGGGTGCACGTCTGGAACGATTTCCATCCATTGTCAACAAAATGTCCAAATCAAGAGCACAATCAGTAGTCCAGTTCACGTAAGCCAAGTAGTCAGATGAGCGATCAGATACAAGTCAATAAACGAAGCCAAAACGTTAAAATACAAGAAACTAAATAGAATAACTGCAGTGAGCGCAAGCGACAAACGACAACTGAAGATCGTACGTGCTTAATAACAAGCGCCTATCTCTTTTTAACAAACGCACGACATAATTAACGTTCTCTGTAGTCCAATACCGGCCCGCTTTACCTGCTTTTTTATGACACTGTTTTGTATACTTGTGAGATGTTTCACATCAGTATCACCGATGAATGAAGACCACTTGGAGTTCAAATAATGTTATTTTTGAAAAATTACGAACGGATAGGTTTAAATTAAAACTATGGTAAATTTCGTAATTTCTCGATTTTCATGTGTTAATGTACATGATGTTATTTTTGAAGATGTTACAATCGAAGGACAACTATAATTTTTTGTGTAAAGAATAACCCTATGTTAAGGTACTTTTTAGCAGTACCAGCAAAACCTTGGTGGTACATTTTTTTTTCACAGGATTTTTTCGAAAGTCAATGTTTTGCCGAAAAGTTAAAAAAAACTACAGAAAAAGTGAAATAAAAAAATGCAGTCTAATTATTTACACTACATGAGCCTATAGCGCGATAGGTAGGTTATTACGCTATACCTATACCAAATTTCATTCAATTCGGTCCAGTAGTTTTTATAACAGAGTGGTTTTGTGTCAAAAATATTGAAACTTCGGATTATTTTTTAAAAAAATCATAATTTCTAAACCATAAGTTTTCGCCTGACTAAAGTTTGTTTTAAATGATCACTCATGATGCTCTCAAGCTGAAAAAATTTTTTGGACCACTGTAAACGGGCCACCCTGTATATTAATATTTTTATTTTAAATTTAATATTTATTTAACTATATCACGTTGTGCTTAGTTACTTTACTGATATTTTCAATCACCCTACTCCCGGAAATGGAGACATAATTGAATGTACTATTTAACCATATTTACTTTTATACCACTACTTTTTTTACTTAATCGGTTTTTTAATGTACTAAAATTAGCAAAAGTAAAATTTGAATCTTGAATAATTTTGAATGCACATTGTTATTAAAATTGTAATATGAATAAGCAATAAATATAAGGCTTTTATTTTTATTCTATTTTTTCTTATTAATCATAATATCAGGGTAATTAATATTCAAATTATTTGGGGTATGACACTATCGGATATAGCCCCAACCTTACAGAAGATCGCAGCTAAATAACACTGCTCTCAATCAGAGTTGTGTTCTTGTGGTGAGTAAGGTAGCCAGAGCTCCTGGGGAGGGTCAGAGGTAGGATCAGCAACGCGCTTGCGATGCATTTGGTGTAGCAGGTGTCTATAGGCATGACGTTTACCATCGATCGTTTGCCGACCTAATTCTAAAAAAAAATCAGCTTCATTCGGTGCTAGTAAATTGTTTACAACACTACATTTATGTGAATAAAAGTAACACCCACTCGTTCACATTAAATAGGCACTCGCCAGTTAGAAAACTCTTAATTAAGTTCTTAACAGGCTTTACGAACAAAAGCTATTAAAATTATTTTGTGTAGTATAATATACGAAAATGTATCTTAATATGTTTTATATGTTTTATATACATAACTGTTTTGGTATAATGATGTGTGTAAGACACCAGCCGTCGCGGATTCGACTCCTGCTCGATGCCGATATTTGTATTTGCATAAAGTTTTATTTCAGATGTGTTCTCGTGCTTTTTCATTACTGTGGCTTGGAAAGCACGTAAAGCTTTCGATCCCGGTTATTATCATAGATAGCTGATGGCAATTGATACTGGTGGTTAAGAACATAATTTGCAGTGGAGCAGTTACTGTGTGATGGAAACGATCTTAATCTAGCTTTGGGACCTCATCATTACGGCTGCAATCTTAAATATAAATTATATAAGACGAGGTATCACTGATATAGGTGGCGAATGCTAGCGCGACCCCACCCAAGCCGACGATTGCTCACACGTGGTGGTTTTTTAGTCAGTAAGAGTCTGACATAACCCTCTGGTGCCCGCGCTGGAGGGTATCCATGATGGATTTTCCCCACGTAAAAAAGGTATCACTGAAGTGTCAAACTAATTCCACATTTTTTACAGTTTTTCATGAAAAATACACACTTTTACGTATGTTTATTGTAATAATTATTGTCATGTTTTAAGTAACATATTTCTTAATAAACACCGACTACTTTCTACGGTAAAAATTTTGTTTAGGTTGTAATCTCACCACACCGATAAATTTCCTTCGTGATGTCTTCTTTCTACGTGACGTAGGTGAAATATAAATATATCCGTGCTATTTTTGTACTATTGAAAGCCATCAATTCAAATAAGTGAATACATTTTTTTATCGTAGCAATCTTGATTAGACTATTTGTAGCGAATATATATATTACCTATAAATATACTACCTATATATAATTAATACGTGAAGCAAATACTTTGTACCCCTTTTTACGTAAATTGTGCGGACGGAGGAGTATGAAATTTCGTACACTTATAATTTATATAGAGAGGAGGAGTGCAGAATGCTAATATTTTGTTAAAATTATGCATAAAAATATATTAAATCAATTAAAAAAAACATTACACACACTACCACGTATTTGACACAACACGCATATTATATTTTAAACTCTTTTGTTGATTGTCAGTCTGTAGTCAAAATGATTTTTTTTAAAAAGGTTCCTTATTTTGATTATTTTTTGTTTTTCTTTGATTAAATTTTTAATTATGTTCACATTTAGACATCTGGGCGACCACTAGTAGGTATTAATTAATACGTGAAGCAAATACTTTGTAACCCTTTTTACTTTTCGAATAAAAAAATAATCACCAAAATCGGCACACCAGTAAAAAGTTACAAGTAACACTCTCGAGAAATACAGTTGAATTGAGAGAGCCTTCTACTTTTTTTTAAGCTGGTTAAATTCTACAGAATACTGACCAAGAAAAACATTAAAACTAAATACGAAAAACACAATATAATCAAGAAATTTCTTTGTACTATAAAGTGTCCTGTTAGTTTACGTCGAGTAACGTGTCCTATACCTCAAAATTTAGTACTTATTGTATTAAATTATTTAAAATATTGTTAACACTATCTCATTGCTTAAGGAAATTTTTCCTTTATACAAATATTATATTAAATTTAAAATCACTTCAAATATAATTACGTTAATGAGTAAAAACCTGATCTGGATCGGCTGCCTGACTGCGAGATGCATTCTGGAGGTGATTCGGGCATTGGTCGTTTTCTTCTGAAGCATGTGTCGCGCCAACGACATAGGATAGCAGTTCGAAAATACGATCTAAACCTGTGGAATAAAAATTGTAATTGTAGTATAGGAATATTTGTTATATACAGCTTATTTGTGTGCTATTGACGTGTTATTTCATTCGTCATATGCACGGTTCCTATATTCCGTACAAAATGAATTGTCCTACTCATCGTTCTACACAACATCAGCGGTTCAATATTGTACGTGCTGTGACAAAAAGTATGGCTATAAAACTAATTATACCGACACTTTGTAATGACGAGAGGTAGGAATACAGACGTGCGGGCCGTAAGAAAAAATGTATGAGAGGAGACTATGAGATGTTCGTACAATAATTAAACGTGAAACGTCTATCAAGAAATGACCAGTCCTACATTTTTTTACTGTCTGATTAATCGTTCATGTTCTTCCGAATAGTCGACTAAAGTAATATAACGATAGTCAACCAGCCTTTATTCGAACATTTGTTGTTTTGCACTTGTAATTCACTAGAAATATCTACAGGAGCACTACTTAGTGATAACATTACCAAAAATCTCTCCTGTACAAACAGTGGCAAGGGAGTAAAAAAATCGATGTACTATGAAATTGTTACAAGTCTATTATTTAAAGTGTTAAAACTTAGACATACAGATTAATAATCAAATATATAGAACTCCATATTTCTAAAAAACTTTCAACAACGTGAGATATATTCGAACACTTCAATCGTATCGTAAAAAAAAGCGAAAAAAAGCTGACGGCATTAAAAATAATGCAAATAAAATTACGATAAATTTTCTCAATAATTGTTTAAACTAGGTTTAATAAAAATGATTGATACTGTTGTACTTATAAATGCGGTTCAACCACTACGAAGAATACGCAAAGCAAAGGCGGACGTTGCTAAACCATTACAACCTAAACCAATAAAAAAATACTAATTTTCTTTTTCATCCAATAAAAATACTATCATTTTTTATTGCTTTAGTTTACAGTTAGTTTACTTGGTTATTTCTGTGTTATATTTTTATTAGATAATACAAAAGTAGAGTCAGGAGTAGAGTACACTGCTTAATCTACATATTATATTTTGTATAACACTAGGGTGACAAATAGGCGCATAGCTAACTAATGGTAAGTGGTTACCGTAGCCTATAGACACTTGTAACACCAGAGGCATCGCAAGAGTGTTGCCAACGCGACCAACAATGCTACTTGAGATCAATGTTATTTAGTTGCGATCTTCTGTAAGGTTCAGCTACTTCTCCAGTCGGGCTACTCCAGATTTGAGCAAGATAATATTCTACTGTGCCTTACTACTAAATAAATAAATTTATTTGAAAAGCCGCTTAGTACACGTAAATTAGCACTGACGTGTCAATAAGATCATATCATTATCATTACAGCCTATACAGTCTATTGCTGGACATAGGCCTCCACAAGTTTACGCCAAAAATAACGTGAACTCGTGTGTTTTGCCCATAGTCACCACGCTGGGCAGGCGGATTGGTGACCGCAGTATTGGCTTTGTCGCACCGAATACGCTGCTGCCCGTCTTCGGCCTGTGTATTTCAAAGGCAGCAGTTGGATGGTTATCCCGCCACCGGTCGGCTTTTTAACTTCCAAGGTTGTAGCGGAACTGTGTTATCCCTTAGTCGCCTCTTACGACACTCACGGGAAGAGAGGGGGTGGCTATATTCTTTAGTACCGTAGCCACACAGTACAATAAGATCATAGTTCAAAATAAAAAAAAGTAGTTATAAATTTTAAGTATGTATTTCTTTCATTTTCTAATTTCAGATTACCACCAAAAAAACTGATGACACATATAAAGTAAACATTTTTATATACTGTTTTTATCGTTTTTAAGTAAAACGAAATTAAAGTTTATGAAAGTTTAATTTCACCGAATATACCAGGATACATCAGGGAAACAATGCAAATTCGTGTGCTAACACACCGTTGTATAACATATATTTTTACGTTGTTCTAATACGGCACCCGTAGTAAAAAAACCACAATATTTTTTTTTTACAATACTTCTGTCCTAAAAAAGTTTTGGTACCATTGCGTACCACTCCACTTTCGTGATTATTTTCTTATACTATACAAATCGATACATATAAGGTTAAAATTAATCAAAAGGTAATTTTACTAATACTAAACTGTACAGCGTTTACGACATATTAACAAACTAAATAAAACCCAAAACAGATATTTTTTTATGCAGCTAGTATAGCACAATATACATTATTAGGGATAAGTCAAAAAAGTACTCGTCCGATCTCGCTTAAATTTAAACGGGACCACAAAACAAGCAACAGCTTTAAAAAAAACTTATAGTCTAATTGAGGACATCCTCCTTTTTTAAGACGCTTAAAAAGTAAGTAATTCTTGTAAACGAAAAAATAACTACTACTACACTAATGAAATGATCTTTTCATCAAATTTCCAATTTTTATAGAAAATTCAATAGATACTATAATGTTTTGGAGTTTTTTTTTATATAACTAGGTCGGCAAACAGGCGTATGGCTCACCTGATGGTGATGATGATTACCGTATATGAGATTACCGTAACTTATAGACGCCTACAATACCAGAAGCATCGAAAACGCGTTGCCGACCCAATCCCCAATCGCTACCCCAGTCGGGCTGCTCCATATTTTGAGCAGGAAATTCCTGCTGTGCTCTACCTCAGTTCAAGTTCTCAGTTCTCAGTTCTCATATATATATATATATATATATGTTAGGGGATGACTTCCTTTTTGAAGGAAGTTATGATTTGAGTTTATGAACCGATTTTTGCTTATTCTCTTTTCGTTGATTTACGAGGTTAATAACATACATTACATATGGCAAAACAACGTTTGCGGGGTCAGCTAGTAATTATATATACCTTGCAGTTTTATACCTTGTAGAAAAATATATACGATATTATTACATATATTTGTTTATTTATTATTTTAACAAAACCCCAACAGAATTACTTGTTTAAAATAATTACAATCAGTTATATATATGCTTAGGTATTTTTTATACATATAATTTCTCTTAAAGATAGTTATTGCACCAAGTCAATTAACTAAGTCGTCTGCCTATTTTAAAAACTTTAAACATTCAAGGTTAAAAAAAAAACAATTAAAAAGTACCTATTACCATTATAAATTAATATTAATGCTGTTACATAACTTTTGAATTGAGGAATCAAATTACTTTAAAAGTTTTTAAACATTTTTGAATATCATATCAAAAATTGACTGCTCCAGCGGGGTTCGAACCCGCGTCTCCGCCATTTAATCAGTAATGTAAACCTATCTTGAAGTCAAGACTATTGTAATTAACATTCACATTTACGTCGACAAAAAAGATTTCTAAGTGGGAGTATCATTGGTATTTAAATTCAAAGTGAAAAGTGACTCCAACAATAGATAGCATAAAACTTAGTTCAACGAATTACCTTCTAGAAAACAAATGATGTTAAAAGAATCGTAAAAGTTCTGTACCATTTCATATGATGTTGCTCGATCCTAGATACTTTTTTACTAATAATATCACACTTGTCCTGGACTGAAAAGCGTGTGTTGGACACCATTCAAGTCGCTGGACTAACGATCTACGTAAGGTCATCGGTGGAGACTGGATAAGTACTGCGGAGAACCGGGAAGTTTAACACGAGCTTGGGAAGACCTATGTTCTTCAGCAGAGGACTGCGATAGGCTAAAGCGAAGTGACTAATGGTAAACGGTTACAGTAGTCTTTGGAAGCTTGTAACATCATACAAACATAAGTTGATAGCAGTTCATTATGCTGTGGTTTTCTGTACTGTTAAGATTACTTCTCCAGTTGTTTTTTTTTTTTTTATATCGAAATAGGTCACCAAACAAGCGTACGGCTCACCTGATGGTAAGCGATCACCGTAGCTTACAGACGTCTGCAACACCAGAAGTATCGCAAGCACGTTGCTGACCCTATCCACAATTACCACCAGGAGCTCTGGATACTTTACTCACCAACAGGATCACAACACTGCTTGATGACAGTATTATTTAAGTGTGATCTTTGTAAGGTTGAGGTACTTCGCCAGTCCAGCCACTTTATATTTTGAGCAGGAAATTTCCTGCTATGCCCTACCCCAGTTAAAGGGTTTTTCAGAGTCCACTTCATAATTTAATATTTCAAATTTTATAAATATTTTTGTGTGTTATAAAGTTTTCAACATAATTTAGTCTACCTCTGTAGGTACTCCGTATAAAAGCGCCTGGATCGAAGCCAATAAGAGGCTTTTCTTCAAACGGTAATAACGGGCTTAAGTTCGGGCTTGCAACGAGTTTCAAAATGAGTTATCAATGCTAGATTATGAGTATTTTAAGTTTCTTTTTTCCAACCCTGTTTATTGAAAAATTGACAAAATAAATTACCTTTAAAAAAATGTTAAGTAAAAAGTTTACACACGATTTCACTTCGAATACTATTTATACCCCGGGCTTTTAATCGTTTCTTAAAGAGTAAACTCTAATAATTGTAGTAATAAACAAAATTTCTATATTAATATCGAAAAACTCACGTGTCGTTTGAAAGCTTAATTTTAATTAATTATAATATTTCTTGAGTTACAGTTATATTTAAAATTATAGAGCAAAACTGCATCCATTCGTGTGTCAAATTTAACTATTTTGTTAGTGGCATATGCGCAAACCGCGCGATGCCAAATATATAAAAAAATAAAAATAAAAAATTTAACTATAACCGTTCTACGATTTTAGCTTTACAATAACCATATGTAACGCTGTTCATCCCAAGTGTCGAAGAAGTCTATTCTCATTTTCACTTGATCAATTTTCTGATACGTCAAACAATTTTGTTTTTAGTTCATCGCCTACGTCATTATAATTTACTACACGTTTTTACCTCGCAAAGCTAAATACAATGAGTTCACGTCAAAACGAATTAATTGCTTATTTAGATTCTCTTATTAAAATAAGCATCTAATAACTTCGTAATCTAATCAATAAAACAACCTTTTTGCAGTTAAATATTATATATACAAAGATTATAATAAACAAAGAATTTCTTTTTGCATTTTTCTAAATATTCAACTTTTAAGGTTGAAAACATTAAAAAAGAAATTATGTTTTTCAAGGATTTTTCAAAAGGATTTTTTTCAAGAAGAGATTCTTTCTGACATAAGAAAATTATATTTTTTTTTAATAAATAAACAACGGCAGAGACGTATTCGCATTTTTGGTTATGTGACTCGTAAGGGTAATTATCTGGATCCTTATATTTTTTTTTTATGGGAGTTATGTAAATATTTATTATGTAAAAACTAGCTGACCCGGCAAACGTTGTTTTGCCAATAAACTATCTACTATAAGTGTGCGGGGATTTACTTGATAGAAAATAGGGGTTGATCGAGAGGTGGAAAATTCAGAGTAATATAATTTTTTTTTCTAAGTCATGACAAAATAAAAATAAAAATCTTGCCGAATCTATTAAATTTAAAATTAACTAATAAAATATAGGGGTTCATCGTAGCGGGTTGAAAATTTAGGGTTATATTTATTTTTCAATGATGTATCATAAAAAAAAAAAAAAAAATTCTAAAAATTTTTTGGGGTGATCTACCCTTAACATTTAGGGGGATGAAAAATAGATGTTGTTCGATTCTCAGGCCTACCCAATATGCACACAAAATTTCATGACAATCGGTCTAGCTGTTTCGTAGGAGTTTAACTACAAACACCGCGACACGAGAATTTTATATATTAGATAACAAATATCTTCAGATTAAAACAATAACCGCCTTCTTATATGTTTTTAAGTAAAGGCAGGCATTGTTAGTTAACTGACATACTAAATTGGCAATCACCTAATGATTATAAGGTTTTTACAACAAAAATTCATTCTACTTTTATCGTTAAGAAGCAAAAGTTAACTGACGATCTTCCATCAACTATGTTGAAAGATGCGGTGACCATTTTTCAAGAAACTAATTAGCCCTTTAATAAATAAATTTATATTTAGAGTGCGTACAAGCTTTGACAGTGAGCCATTTTTAAGAGACAAGTTTCATTCTTTGACAGCCAAAAACAAACTGTATTTGTTCAATTTCTCTTCAGAGTATATTTAAATAGTTTTAGTCGTGATTGTTGAAGGTAAATTTTATTGATTGATTATTATCAAATCAAGAAAACATTGTAAAATATTTATTTTTTTCTCTATTACATGCATACATATACGAGTATTATCAGAAACAATGTCATTTGTGAAGGAAATTTAGGGATAATTAAATTTTTATTATAGCTCGCCGCAGTGGTTGGTACTATAAAGGTTATCCCCTATGTTTAACAAATATTTGTTTAGGTTATAAGATATTAATGTAGCTCTCTACATTTTACCTCTGTAAGTTTCTAAAACAAGGACATTGCGTTCTCTTAAGTTAAGTGAGACAAGCGTCAATTTGATTAGCCACTTTGCTCTATTGTGAATTAAGCACACAATAGTTAATTAATAAATTAGCTATGTAGAACAGAAAAACAGATAATAAAATATGCTATTAGCATAGATTGTAAATGAAAATTCTTTGAAAAAGGAAAAAAATAGTGCACAGACGGCAGAAAGTACGCAGTAATAACAATAAACAAAAGAACACAACAGTGTAACGTTTATGAAACGAAATAAAGAAGGAGGCCTCGAGTTTGAGAATGCGTATGAATTATGTTTGGATATGAGCTGGGAACGGGGAAATGAAAAAATCGTTGAGCAGTGATTCAAGGGGTCTTTGGCTTATTTAATAATTAACTACATGATATTACTGTCAGTTTGTTTATTAAGCTTACAGCCCTAAAGGGTAAATATAAATAGGGGCGATTTTGGGATATTATAAAGGGCGTACGTAACAAGCGAACCACGTGTGGAAAACATTTGATAGAAGCTTACAATGTTGCGTGATATTTGATACATTTTTTATCAGTTATAAACAAATTCTTTATTCTTTCATTATTTTCATTTTGTAATACATCAAAAAATTTACAAAATAATATCATGAATGTTTTATGTTTTATTTATTTTACTAGCGACCCGCCCCGGCTTCGCACGGGTAGAATGCTGATACTAAATATACTACAGAATGTCTTTATTTATAGTATGAAGCTAGCTTATAGCATGGTTATTAGCATAATAACAACAACATTCAAATATGCGTCGTTAGATTACACGTTGTTACAGAATGCGTTGAAGAAATAAAGGTTCACTGCTCGTTCCCCGATAATTTTTAGCCTATACGTTGACCCGACTTCTTAATAATATTCGTGCCAAATTCGAAGTAAATTCATGCAGTACTTTTTGAGTTTATCCCGGACATACATACAGACAAACAGACAAAATTCTAAAAACTATATTTTTGGCTTCGGTATCGATTGTAGATCACACCCCAAGTATTCTTTTAAAAAAATACTCAATGTACAGTTTTGACTTTCCTACCATTTTATTATATGTATAGATTATTTATAAGACTGGTCCTAAAATTTAAAGAATCTCATCATATATATTTTTTTTAAAATTATATGTATAAATTATTATAACTTATCGCTTATAGAAATTTGAATTTGTCTTGTTGAAATTTAATCAAAAATAATAAAGACGATTGATCATAAAATTACAAAAATATATTATAGAAGCGTACAACAAGGGCATTGTATATCACGAAGCCTCAATAATAAATCGAGCATTACAATACAAAGCATTTATTGCGTTAGATATTATCTCGATCTCGTTTATAACATTTCGTATTCCTAGAATTTTGCTACCAGTAAACATATTACTTACTACCCTACGAAAATAGAATGAAAACAGCTATTAAATGTTTAATATTTTATCCCATTTCGATAAGAAGGATAAAAATATTAGTATATTGAAATCTAGAGGTCTAGATGGTTTATGTATATCTCATACTTATACTATGTAGCTTTAGGAAACGAGTTTAACTTACTTTGCATTCATCCAGTAGTAAATGATGGGATTAACCATCGCATTAGCCATCGCCAGCCAATAGAATCCAAGGTACACGTGCTGTATGTACTTCATGTATAGAATAGAAGGGTTGAAGTGGGTGTAGATGAAGTACGAGTGGTAGGGCAACCAGCATATGCCAAATATTATGATGACAAGGATAAACATCTTCACGACCTGCCAAGAAAAAAAATGAATGCATAATTTAAAAGAAATAACTTCTTAGTTGATTAAAAATGTAGTTTTTTATTTCTAAACGACTTGAAAAAATGAGGAGGTCACTCAATTCGACCGTATATATATATACTAGCTGTGCCTGCGGCTTCGCCCGCGTTGAAATGAGTATGTCACAAAGTTTTCCCGGCAAACTTCCAGTGAAACTCTCATCAAAATCGGCTTAGCCGTTCCGTAAACCTTCCTCTTGCCAATGGTGGAGCCCTTTCTCCAATGGTGAAACCGCATGAAAATCCGTTCAGTAGATTTTGAGCGAATCGATCACATACACTTTTGGGGAGTTTGTTTTATAATACACTAACTGTTGCCCGCGACTACGTCCGCGTGGTTATGAAGATATGCATTACTATTAACCTGCTTGACAAAAACAATTTTTTTATTTCAGTCACTTGAAATGCTTATCACTCTGAGTAACTTTTTGAAACGCACAATTTAGTATAATTTAATAGTTATTTTTATAAAACCTCTCTATACACCACATTTTTAGTTCTATTTTCAGGCTGTATATGTTTCATACAAACTATCAACCCCAATTAAACCCCTTTAGAGGTGGAATATCGTAAAATCCGTTCTTAGCGGACGTCTGCTAACTATAATCTACCTCCCTGCCAAATTTTATCTTTGTCCAACCTGGATAGATAGACCATCCAGCGGTTTTTGAGTTCTCGTGATGAGTGAGTTAGTGACCTTTCTCTTTTATATATGTATATAGATTACGATGCATTATTTGGACACCTCCTCACCGTCTATATAGCATACATTTTAAATTTCAAGTCTCTTACTTCAAAAACATAAGACTTTCATACAAACTTCCGACCCCCGTTTTATCCCCTTAGGGGTCGATTTTCGTAAAATCAGTTCTTAGCGGATATCTACGCTCTATAAGAAACCTACCTGCCAAATTTCAACTTTGTAGCTGTTATATTTCGGAGGTTTCGTAATGAGCGAGTCAACCTACCATCCCCCGTTTTAACCCCAAAAGGGAGTTGATTTCGTAAGATACATTATTTGGACACCTTCTTATCATTTATAAGGTATACATTTTAAATTTCAAGTCGTTTACTCCAAAAACATAGGACTTTCATACAAATTTCCAACCCCCGTTTTATCCCCTTAGGGGTCGAGTTTTGTAAAACCCGTTCTTAGCAAATGCCTACATCTTATAAGGAGCCTATCTGCCTAATTTCAAGTTTGTAGGTGTTATAGTTTCGGAGATTTCGTGATCAGTGAGCCGACCTACTATCCCCCGTTTTAACCCCAAAAAGGGGTTGATTTCTAAAGATACATTATTTGGACACCTTTTCACCATATATAGAGCTTACATTTGAAATTTCAAGTCTCTTACTTCAAAAACATAGGAGTTTCATACAAACTTCCAACCCCCGTTTTACCCCTTTAGGGGTCGTTTTTCATAAAATCCGTTCTTAACGGATGCCTACGTCTTATAAGGAGCCTACTTGCCAAATTTCAAGTTTTTAGGTGTTATAGTTTTGGAGATTTCGTGATGAGTGACCTTTCGCGTTTATATATATTATAGATATATAGATATATATATATATATATATATATATCTATATTTTTATACCACTAGGTCGACAAACAAGCGTACGGCTCACCTGATGAACACCAGAAGCATCGCAAGCGCGTTGCCGACCCAATCCCCAATCCCCCCCAGGAGCTCTGGTCGCCTTACTCACCAACAGGAACACAATACTGCTTGAAAACAGTATTATTTAGCTGTGATATTCTGTAAGGTCGAGGTACTTTTGTTTTTTTTTTTTTGATATCGCAGGATAACCCATTTACGGGTGATATCCAGGATGCCCGGGTAGGCATTCCTAGACCGTATGTCGGCTTAGCACTTGGGGGTGCACTACCGACCAAAACCCCTGCGGGAGCCTTCAGCCGCTTTAATTGGAGGGTCCCGGATCTGCAGGCAACAGGATCCCTCCAGCGACAGGCTGGCCTCGGCGAAAAGACCAGACTTCTCCTCCATGGGACAGTCCGGCTCACCTCTGAACAATCCCGACGACACCATGTCTAGCAGGACCGGGTTCCCATCCCGGCCCGACATGGGCACAGGGGCGTTACTGGAAACGCATTAAGTAGCGCCTCCTACGCACCCCCGTTCGTCGCCTGCGGACGGAGGCCTCGTTGGCGGCCCCCTCCCTCATCCGCTCGTCGTTCTCCTTCTGGGACATTACTGTCTCGCAGAAGGAGACCATCGCCTTCCAGGACTCGTCGTCGCCGAGCATCGCGGTGGTAACGCTCGGCAGTGACAAGTCCCCTCCGAGGACTGTCGTCAGATCGCGACGTAGCGCCGCCCATCTCGGGCACACCTCGAGGGTGTGCTGGGCAGAGTCCACCGCCGCGCCACAATCGTGACATTCAGTCGTCGGCTTCCTTTGGGCCGTCCGACACAAGTATTCACCAAAGCAGCCGTGCCCGGTGAGAACCTGCGTCAGACGGAAGGTGAGGGGTTTGCGCTTACGGCGCATCCACCGCTCAAGGACCGGGCGCAAGGCAGCCGTTACGCGTGTGCCATACGGCTGCTCCGCCAGGTCCTCCCCCCACCTCCGCATTAGTGCTTCTTGCCCCATCCGGCGCACCCGTAGGATCCCGTCCAACGTGGGGTTCTCACCGAGAGCCCTCCTACCCGAGACGTATGAGTAGGTCTCGGCAAGGACCTCCGCCACAAGTTCCCACGGGGGATCGCCGGCTAGAGCAGTAGCTGCAGCCCCGGATCACCCTCACCGCGATGATCCTCTGCGAAGACCGCAGCGCGGCCTTATTCCTCGCAGTGAGGCGATCCGCCCAAACCGGGGCACCGTACGTCGCCATACTCCGGCAGACTCCGGAATATAGCTGCCTGCAGGCGGCGCTGGGTCCTCCGAGGTTCGGGAGGAGTATGCCCAGTGCACTCGCCACCTTCACGACCTTCGGTCCCACCACAGCGAAGTGTGGGCCGAAGGTCCACCCTCCGTCAAGGATGAGCCCCAGATATTTGATTTGGGAGCTCATCCTGACCCTCCCCTCTCCGATCTGCAGGGTAGCCCCCGGTGGGGGTCCCTTACGTCCGGTCCCGCGGAAGAGGAGGGCTTCGGTCTTGTCAATTCTGACCCGAAGCCCCAAACTCTTTATGCGGCTGATCACGAGGTCGAGTCCGACCTCGGCCAGCCGCGCCGCCTCCTTGTAGTCTCGTCCCCGAGAGTAAACGAGGGTGTCATCCGCGTAGCAGATGACACCCATCCCGGGGAGGAGACGGCCTCGCAGGACCCAGTCGTAACCAATGTCCCACAAGATCGGGCCCAGCACCGATCCTTGCGGGACACCACAGCCGACTCGCCGCCACTCCACGGACCCTGACCGATTCTCGAGGCCTACTTTCCGATCGGAGAGGTACGCCTCCAACAGCCTGCCTAGATACGGGGGCACTCCGAAGAATTTCAGTGCCTCCCGTATCACTGCGTGCGGGAGGCTGTTGAAGGCGTTCGCGATGTCCAACGACACCGCGACCACTACCTCCCTCCTATGTTCCGCCTCACCCGTCACCGCCCGCAGGCATTTGAGGGCATCGATTGTCGACCGGCGTGCTCGAAACCCGAATTGAGATTCTGATATTCCGGGTCCCGAGCCTTCCTCCAGGTGCTGAACGAGCCGGGAACCCACTATTCTCTCCAAGAGTTTCCCAGCTTCGTTCAGCAACACCACCGGTCGCACCGACGAAGCCGAGTCCGGGGTCCGCCCTGCCTTAGGAAGTAGGCAGAGCCGACCCTCCTTCCAGGCCCCCGGGAACTGACCAGACCGCAGACAGCGGTCAAAAAGTTCCCGGAGGCTGTTGCCGAGGTGCCCGAGAGCGATCGCAAGTACTCTCCCGTGCACCCCGTCTGGACCCGGTGCCCTCTTCTTACTCCGAAGGCGGGACAACGCCGCCTCCATTTCAGCCTCGTGTGACGGGTGGGGGAACACCCTCCTCCTCGTCCGGCGTCTGCCGAGCCATCCTGGGGGGCACGAAGCCCTCGGGTTCGTCGGGAAAGAGTTCCCCGACGATCCTCCCGAGTTGCTCCGGCTGGAGCGTTTCGCTGATGGGGGCCGAATGGGCGCGGAGCTTGTTTCGCGCCCAATTATACGGTCGGCCCCAGGGGTCTCTCTCCAGACCCCCAACTAACTCCAGCCAGGCCTCTTCCTTGGCTCGGCATATGGCTTGCTGCAGGATCTTCCTTTTCTCCACGTAGATCCTGCGCAGCCTGTCGTCCCTGTCCACGTCCTGAGGGCGTCTCCGCCTGCTCCGAGTATATTGCCTCCTGGCCCCGTTGCAGGCGGCCCGGAGACCGGCTATCTCGGCCGACCACCAGTAGAGCGCCCGCCGCAGGGGTGTACGCTTCGCGAGTGGCATGGCCGCTCTGCTGACAGCAGTAAATGCGTCGCAGAGCCGGTTAGCCGCCTCATCCACCCCAAACTCCATAAGCGGCGGAAGACTCCAGCGGCCGATGATTGCGGCCTCCTCAGCCAGTTCCTGGTTGAGCTTGGAGAGTGCCTAACGCGGAAACTGACTACGCCCACTGGACGACGTTGATGACGACAACAACGCCGGACGTACGGGAGCTGGAGACACCTCGAACCTTATATATCGATGGTCCGAGAGAGTCTCCACCTCCGTCTCCACCCTCCACCCCTCCACTCTGCGTGCGATGGCCGGCGTGGCGAACGTGACGTCAACCACGGAAAGGTCGAGGTACTACCCCAGTCGGGCTGCTCCATGTTTTGAGCAGGAAATTCCTGCTGGGCCCTAGTTCCTGTTAGGGCCTGCTAGTTCAAGTTCTCAGTTCTCATATATATATATATATATATATGTTCGGGGATGACTTCCTCGTTTATGAACCGATTTTTGATAATTCTCTTTTTATGATTTACGAGGTTAATAACATACATATGGCAAAACAACGTTTGCGAGGTCAGCTAGTAATTATATAGGTATACCTTGCAGTTTTATACCTTGTAGAAAAATATATACGATATTATTACATATATTTATTTATTTATTATTTTAACAAAACCCCAACAGAATTACTTGTTTAAAATAATTACAATAAGTTATATATACCTATATGCTTAGGTATTTTTATACATATAATTTCTCTTAAGGGTAGTTATTGCACCAACTCAATTACCTAAGTCGTCTGCCTATTTTAAAAATTGTAAACATTCAAGGTTAAAAAAAACAAAGTTTAAAGGTTTTTTCTTAAATGTAGCTAGGCTATCTGCAAAGATTTCTAATGACTCGTTTTTAGCTGTAAATTCTCTGTAGACCCTACTCAGTCTAGATATGAGGGAATAATAATCGAGGTTTATTCTCTGGGTTTTATAAAGCAAACTACTTCGTCCGCGTGGAATTAAACAAGAAAATTATATTTCAGTTCGCAGTTATAATATAAATAAATTTCTAAAATAAAAGTAGCCTAAGTTACTCTCTAAGCAGACAGACAGACAGATAGACAAACATTGTAAAAAAATATTATTTTGGTATATGTACCGTGTATCCATCCACGTGCATTTAGTAAAAAAGTGGTTATTTTAATATTACAAACGGACACTCCAATTTTATTTATTTGTATAGATGACAAAAAGTCTTCGGAGAAAGAAACCTGATATTGAGTTTTCGTAGGTAGCCTGACAGAAACAATACTCAATATCCTTAAATGAAAGATTGTAAGCTCGAAGACTATTCTTTGAATTTTTACGTGACCTAATTTAAAAATATATAGGTATATTTCGCAATATTTCGTGATGATGCTTGTAAAACTCATGAGGAAATTGCACGTATGTAAATAAATTTTATTACATGTAGATCTTCCCCTATTTATAGAGAGTACGCGTAGTAAGCGTATTAGACTATAACCATTCTCCTCAACAGAAACATTGTAACAAGTATACATTACTATAGGTACCACATAACGTTGTAAATACTCAAAATGTAAACAAAATCAACTTATGTACTCGTGAATTCCTGAAATATGTGTGTGTGTGTGGGGGTGTGTTTGTGAAAAATTACTTAGTTTTTTAAAAAGAAAATTGAAACATTTTTTTTTTTCTAAGCAGAAAATCCAAAATTAGCCTTCTATATTTGTGTTATCATTCGTAATGTGATCAAGTCAATATATACTATGTGCGTAGACATACACTGTTTCGACGAACATCATTGTTCGACATACTTCTAGAACCATTAAAAATTTGGTTTATACTTAAGATAAGAAACATGAGAAAATATCATAACATAAAAAAGATTTCGCGAAAAGAAATTCATTGCGTTCATACGAATAATCTTTTCAGATTTTTAATAAAAACAAACATATATCACTTTATCTTAAGAAACGCAAAAATACTCGAGGGATATTAAAGAAGCACTCCGATATCATATTGCTGTCTTAGTTTTATATAACAGGAACAGATGGAATAGAAAATTGGTTTGCTTACTTTTCTTTTCGATCGTATAGAGTCTGCCTGGCGCTGTGTGAGCTCACCGATTGATCTTGATCCCCAGAGAACTCTACCCATCGCTGAATAGAAAAACGTCATTCCCAGCATTGGAACTGCGTATGTCACCACGAAGAATAGTACCTGATATCTGTAACAAAGACATCATAACTAAATAAAACACATTTTATATTCTATAGATAAAGGATAAATGAAAACGATGTATCTATTAAGCTATCATCATCATCATCATCATTATCCTCATCATCGTCATCATCATCATCATCATCATCATCATCATCATCATCATCATTCCAGCCTATTGCAGTCCACTGCTGGACATAGGCCTCCACAAATTCGCGCCAAAAATGCGTGAACTTATGTGTTGCCCATAGTCACCACGCTGGGCAGGCGGGTTTGTGACCGCAGGACTGGCTTTTTCGCACCTAAGACGCTGCTGCCCGTCTTCGGCCTGTGTATTTCAAAGCCAGCGGTTAGATAGTTATCCCGCCATCGGTCGGCTTCTTAAGTTCCAAGGTAGTGGAACCTTGTTATCCCTTAGTCACCTCTTACGACACCCACGGGAAGAGAGAGTGTCTATTAAGCTAATTAAGGACTTATTAATCAGGTTACTGGTGTAACTTAACAGGCACATTAATTATTGATAGGCTTGATTAGTAGGAGCTGAAATTGGTCCTTAGGGTCTGCTTCATTACGACTAATATACTGGAATTTTTGGATTTACAGATGGCGCATAGAAATATCTGACAGTTGTGGAACTTGGTGATAAAAAAAAATCGAACTTAAAGTTTTATTGTTGGTTACCGTGATACGTCAGATAAGTTATCATCAAATAGTGGATCGGGTTTTGAATAATATACGTGGACACTAAAACAAACAAGGTAAACAAATGTATGGCCAATCTGGTGGTAAGCGGTTTCCATAGTCCAAAGAAACTTGCAACCGAACATACTTAAAGGTGTGCTAGGGCATTTTCGACCCTACGTCCAACGCTCTCCAGGTGCTCTGGCGTGGTTACTCACCACAGGAACACAACACTACACATTTAGCTGTGATCCTCTGTAACATTTAGGTATTTGCCCAGACGGTCTGCTCCGGACTCTGAGAGAGATATTTTCTGCTGTTCTCGGCTTGAGGTACCACATTTATGTGAATAAGTCATAAATCATTAATGAAATGAACATTGAACCAGCGTTGAGGATTAATTTTTAAGTTCTTTTAATAAACATTCTACTAGATCGTTAAATAAGTCCCGAGACTAACCTGGAAATGGCGCATATATTAAAAACTCTTTTGATTTTTAAAAAGTACTGGCTATCAATACAAGAATATGTGTCAAATTTTTAAAAATGGAACAATAAAATTATTGATTTTGAAACATTTAAGTGACGCTACGGTTGTAATTTCGATACAATGGAAAAAAACGAGTTTCGCGTGTTGATAAAACATTGTTTTCTAATGGGAAAAAATACCGTTGAAGCACAGCAATGGCTTATAAAATGTTATGCAGGATCAGCTCCTTCTAAAGCAACCATTTGTCGGTGGTATGACGACTTCAAACGCGGTCGCATGGATACCAATGATGGGGAACGCTCAGGTCGTCCAAATGAAGCAGCGACTCAACAAAATATTAACCAAGTCCTCAAAATCGTATTGGAAGATCGGAAGGTAAAAGTGCGAGAGATAGCCGAGATAGTGAAGATTTCAGCTGGTAGTCTTTTCACTATTTTACATAAAAATTTGGCCATGAAAAAGCTTTTTTCTAAGTGGGTGCCGCGTTTGCTTACAACTAATCAAAAGGAACAACGTATCAATGATTCAGAGCGATGTTTGGCGCTGATGAATCATAATAAAAAGGATTTTTTACGTCGGTATGTAACAATGGATGAAACCTGAATATACCATTTCACTCCGGAATCCAATCGGCAGGCAGCGGAGTGGAGAGCGGCTGGTGAAAGCCGCCCGAAGCGTCCAAAGACTCAGAAATCGGCCGGTAAGGTTATGGCGTCTATATTTTGGGATGCGCATGGAATACTTTTCATCGACTACCTTGAAAAGGGGCAAAATGACTATCACATGTGCTTATTGGAGCGATTGAAGTACGAAATTGCGGATAAACGGCCTCACATGAACAAAAAGAAAGTGGTGTTTCACCAGGACAACGCGCCTTGTCACAAGTCCGTGAGAACGATGGCCAAAATTAACGAATTGGGCTTCGAATTGCTTCCTCATCCCCCTTATTCGCCAGACTTGGCCCCCAGCGATTACTGGCTGTTTGCAGACCTCAAAAAAAATGCTTCAGGGTAAGAAATTTGACTCAAATAGTGAAGTTATCGCAGCAACGGAGGCTTATTTTGAAGCCAAAGACAAATCGTTCTACACACATGGGATAGAAAAGTTAGAAAAGCGTTGGAGGGACTGTATCGCTCTTGGAGGAGACTATGTTGATGAATAAAAATTAATTTTATAAAAAAGACCTTTTTTTAGTACTTAGTCTCGGGACTTATTGAACCTCGTGTTATGTATGCAATTAGAAAAAAACGGCACTCAGAATTTCTTACTGCTATATTGTGTAAAGAAATTCATGAACTATTTTGCCATATTCGATAGCGTAATACTATATACAAAATTAAGCAAGCGATATCAATTGCAAAAGCAAACAATATCTGAATTCAAAATCTCGTTTTCTATATAATTATATAACCAGTAAAAATTACGTCTTCTCTATATAAATATATACTGTATTCAGAAAATAACTATATATACGTAGCCATGTTGTGATGAGTAATAACTGATATTATTTTCAATCAACTGCATAGTTACTTATAGAACACTTTGAATTAGAAGGGTGCTTGATCCTTCACGCACGCCCATTGGCCGATGATTGATTACTATAATTATTATGGCTGTATTAAGCCAGGATGATGATACATCTAGAGTATCCCACGCTAAGACTATCATAAAAAGTATTTCTTATTACTGTATTGGTTATTTGTTCATTAACAACTAATCACTTATTTATTTCACAAAACAAAGATACGATATATGTGTATTCAATCATACCAAATATGTACCAATGTATGTGTGCTGCTCAAAATTTTGAGCCTGGGCAAGTATAATACTATACTATACTGCCCTCAAGTAGTGTTGTATTCTCGTGGTGAGTAAGGTGACCAGAATTTGGGGAGGGGTCGGCAAATTGCTTGCATGTATGCAACATGCACTCTGGTATTGCAAGCGTTTATAGGCAACGATAACCGCTTACCGTCAGGTGGACTTGTTTGCCGACCTAGTCGTATATATTTTTTTTAATTAAAAAATTAGGAAAGTAAAACTATGATTGAGATTATATTAAGGTTGTTGCTATAATAAAAACATTAACTTTTTTTATCAAATGTGTTTTTGATCTTTTATCTTAAAAACACAAATATAAAACTATGAACGTAAAGTTAATAGAACTAGCATTATAAATAATTATAGAAATTTATATCAGACACAACTCATTACATTTCATATTTCAGGCACTATTAAGTATAAACTCGTTTTATTGCTGTTATTTCTTCAACTTCTTTTTATGTTATGATATATTTTTAAATGAACTTATTCTCTGCAAAATTTCTAGGTCATGTATGTTATATTCTAATAAAAAATGTTGGTTGAAATATACGAAAGAGCTGACTTTGAAACTACCATAATGACCATAAAAATTTTGATTGCCTTTTTCCCTTATTTTCAGCTTAGTTACACGGAAACGGATGCGCTAAATTTTCGTTTATTAAAAAAGTATTTATACTTCCTTTTGTTACTTATACATTGTGTTTTTTTTTTGTCATTTATTTTTACAGATTACCGAGGATTGAAAAAGTGTACTAGTAGAATAATCTTATATAAGAATAAATCTCAAGCGTAATCCAAAACCCCCCGCGGTCACCAACCCGTCTACCTAGCGTGGTCATCGAGTTTTAAGTAAAGAAAGTTTTTGGATTATCATGTTTGACCCTCTTGAGAAACTTCCTCTGTATATTTACTTTATTCTTTAATATATGAATTGGATACTCGTGTGTTACGAAACGCTCAATGCCGGGATTTGCTGACCGGAGTTTGCTTCGAAACATTCCCACGTCTCGAATCGGTAGCCGGAGCTTGTTACGAAACTTTCCCACCATGGCATCGCACCTGAGCATCGCACCTGGGCACCGTGTAAAACGACCCAACATGAAGAACACAAAACAACCCGATGCTCCGACTGTGCGATCTTTAATTTTAAGTCACTCTTGTTTCTTACATCGAACAATTGTCACGTGTAATTAATTAATCATAATTTAGTAATAATAAATTTAATTTTAAATTAAACTTTGCTTTTTTTTTGCAACCTTCGGCTATCGCTTTTATAATTTGTGTACACTTTGTTTCTATTTATTTATTTATTTTGTTACAAGATTGCTTATAATGAGACGTGTTAAGTACGGAACCGTACTATCTATCATACAGTACCCTAAGCTCATCCATGAAAATGCCGAGCATGCATTTAATATCCATATTCAATAAACAACGGAAAACCGATGCAGCCCATGTCGCAACGTCCGTCCAGCCACGAGCCGCCGACGCAGCGATTTCGTCATATTTTAAATTTAATTTCATTATTAATTTTTATACAAAATTTTGTCATTCCTAATTCTCGCATCGAATAGGTTTCACATCTCTTAATTGTAATTTTATTTTAATTAATTAAAGTATTTTTTAAGTCATTTTGGTTTTTTTTCGATCCATCGGCTGCAGTAAACGTAATTGGCGCAGTCGGTAGGATACTCGCGGGCCGGTTCGCGAGCATTAGAATTTTCTCATATCGATATTCGCGTTCGCGAGTCGCCCGGGAGGCTGTCAAGTCACGCTACGAGTATCCAGAATCTACGGAGCTGCCAAGCTGAGTGGAGAATCCAAGCATCGATTCACGAAAAAGAGCCAGAGATGAAACATATGTAAGTACACTTGAATCTTTCTCGTGTTGCTTCCTTCTATCCTAAGTCATTTTATCCTCAAGATTTTTCATCACGAAAAGCCTTGTCCCCGGGAACCTGCATCCCGTCAGGCTCGCCGTTATATAGTAGATAGTTATAGAAATATAGACAGTAAATTAGATTTTAATTTAAATATTTCATATAATTCAAACATGTCATACGATCCCGACGTTATTTTTAAGGCCTTACGCCTGGTGCCAGAGTTCGATGGTAACCCGAATATATTAACTAGGTTCATAAATATATGTGATCAAATAGTTTTGCAATATGCGAGTGCCGAGCCAGGTAGTGAATTAAGTAATTTATGTCTCTTAAACGGTATACTAAATAAAATAACAGGGTCCGCCGCGTCAACTATTAATTCCAACGGCATCCCTGACACTTGGACTGGTATAAGATCAGCATTAATTAATAATTTTTCGGATCAAAGAGATGAAACGGCTTTGTACAATGACCTCTCCTTAGCTACGCAGGGTAATAAATCCCCTCAGGAATTTTATGATCAATGTCAAACCTTGTTCAGCACTATAATGACATACGTAACGTTACATGAGAGCTTACAGACGACAATTGAAGCTAAGCGGACACTTTATAAAAAGGTTACAATGCAGGCCTTCGTACGAGGTTTAAAAGAACCCCTAGGTTCACGTATCCGTTGCATGCGCCCGGAAACTATTGAAAAGGCTTTAGAATTCGTTCAAGAAGAACTAAATGTAATTTATTTACAGCAGCGTAATGATCTTCCTAAGCATAATACTCAGAATACGTCTAAAGCTACGTCACATAACATAGTATTAAATACGCCCAGCGCTATGCGACCCGTACCTAACTGGCCCGTTCCAGTAGGACCGCGTTATTACCAGCCGGAACCCCAAGGTTTTAGATTTAACTCTCCTATCGCACAGCCCCAAGCTTTTAAGTTCAATAGTCAACAAAATCGTTTCCCTAGTCGAACCCAACAAATGTTTCGCGCACCACCACCGAATTACAACCCCCAAAGTAATGTGTTTCGCTTACCACCCCGATCAAATCCACCACAAAATTTTAATGCGAAACCAATGAGTGGAGTTCAACATTATACTCCTAAGCCTATGATGTCAGGTCATGATTGGCGTAAATCTGGGAACCCACCACCAACTAATTATTTTAAAACACGCGCGGTCAATCTAAATGAATTTTATTCACCCGACTGTTCATACCATACTGACTATCCGGACTATGACTATTATACAGACCCGAATGACTACTTCAACCCCTATGATTATGCTGCCAACCCGACTTACTGTAACGATAGTTATGACAATGAAATAGTAAATGAGTTAGAATCTCAGCCAGGCCCTAGCGGTGAATCCCAACCTCAGGATTTTCAAGTAGACAAAAAATCAAAAGAGCAAGGATAGACGTTAATTTACAGACTCAACGACAGTTGCCCTATATTGAAATCTCACAGCCACCTTTAAAGTTCTTGATAGATACAGGTGCTAACCAATCGTTTATTAGCCCCGAGGCCGTACAAAATTTTTATCCTAATTATCCTTTAAATTATGACCCCTTCGAAGTTACAAACGTACATGGTATTAGTAGAAATGATTATTCCGTAACACTGCCCTGTTTTAACGAATTCAATGAAGATAATAATATAAAGTTATTCGTTTATCGTTTTCATGATTATTTCGATGGTTTAATAGGGTTAGATTTATTATCTGAGTGGCAAGCTAAAATAGATTTAAAAGATTTCAAATTAATTACACGAAATGCAACAAACTTTATTAAGGTTTACAATTCCCGTAACGTTAATTTATACGAAGATATTATCCCAGGTAGAAGTTCAAAATTAGTAAAAATACCCATTAACGCCCCGGATGGCGAAGTTTTTATTAACGAACAAGTTCTATGTAATTGCATTATTCACGAATGTCTTACAACTGTTACCGGTAGTCGCGGATTTGTAGAAATAGAAAATCCTTCACCTAACGACATCATATTTTCATTAGATCAACCCGCTTACGCTGAGATATTCAATTTTAATTGCAAACCATTAGGAAAATCAAACCGAGTAAATGAAGTATTGTCGCGATTACGTACCGATCATCTTAATGAAGAAGAAAAGGCTAACTTGTTAACACTTTGTGCTCGTTATGCAGATGTGTTTTATATAGATGGGGAGCCATTAACTTTTACTAACAAAATTAAACATCGCATACGAACGAAGGACGAAGTTCCTGTATATACTAAAAGCTATCGATATCCTTTTATTCACCGACAAGAGGTTAGAGACCAAATCTCAAAAATGTTACAACAAGGTATAATTAGACCATCAGACTCTGCATGGAGTTCACCCATATGGGTAGTCCCTAAAAAAATAGATGCATCCGGTAAACAGAAATGGCGTCTTGTAGTCGATTTTCGAAAACTTAATGAAAAAACAATAGACGACAAGTATCCTATACCGAATATTAGCGATGTCCTTGACAAGTTAGGCAAGTGTCAATATTTTACAACCCTTGATCTTGCTAGTGGATTCTATCAGGTCGAAATGGACCCTCAGGATATTTCTAAAACCGCATTTAATGTGGAACATGGCCATTTCGAGTTTCTTCGAATGCCAATGGGTTTAAAAAATTCACCATCTACATTTCAAAGAGTCATGGACAATGTCCTTAAAGGTCTTCAAAATAACATATGTCTAGTTTATTTGGACGATATAATAGTTTACAGTACATCCCTTCAGGAACATATGGAAAACCTAGAAAAAGTTTTTCAACGTCTTAAAGAATCCAACTTTAAAATACAGATGGACAAGTCCGAGTTTTTAAAACTTGAGACCGCCTATCTCGGTCATATTATTAGCGGAGAAGGTGTTAAACCTAATCCTGACAAAATCTTAGCTATTGAAAAATACCCTATACCTAGTACACCCAAGGAAATAAAACAATTCTTAGGTCTTCTTGGTTATTACAGAAAATTCATCCCTGACTTTGCCCGTATTACTAAGCCCCTCACGTTATGTTTAAAAAAAGGTAGTAAGGTAGTCCACAGTCAAGAATTTATAGAAGCTTTTAATAAGTGTAAGACTCTTTTAATTAACGACCCCATCCTTCAGTATCCAGACTTTAACAAAGAGTTCAATCTCACCACAGACGCTTCAAATGTAGCCATCGGAGCTGTATTATCTCAGGGACCCATAGGTTCTGACAAGCCTGTTTGTTACGCGTCTCGTACATTAAATGATAGCGAACTCAACTATAGTACAATAGAGAAAGAATTATTAGCAATAGTATGGGCAACGAAATACTTTAGACCTTATTTATTTGGCCGAACATTTAAAATAGTTACTGATCACAGACCATTACAGTGGATGATGAATCTAAAAGAACCTAACTCACGACTAACAAGATGGCGACTTCGACTGAGCGAATACGACTTTACGGTCATATATAAGAAAGGTAAATTTAATACCAACGCAGACGCTCTATCTCGTGTTCAAATTCACATCAGTGAAACTGACGAAATTAAATCGGTAATGGATAGTATTAGAGAGCTTGAGTCAATGATTAATAACCCATCAGAAACACCCCCATCTCAACATAGAAGCTCTTCAACTGACACCGTACACACTAGTAATGAACAACCTATATTAGAAGTCCCGATCACTGACGTTCCCCTTAACAAGTTTCACAGACAAATTTACTTTACTGTAGTTAGTGATGTAAAACGACGACCGATTATAACTAAGCCATTTGAAAACCATACGCGGATAGCTATTCAGTTGTCGAAATCTAGTTTAGAAAACGATGTTATCAATTCTATTAATGAATACGTTAACCCGAAAGTTAAAACAGCTATATTGATAGATCCTCCCTTAGAAATATATTCGATAATACCAATTTTACAAGAAAAGTTTAAAAGCTCCTCTCTTAACCTCGTATTAAGTAAAACTGAGCTCGAAAATGTTAAAGATTATCTTCAACAACAAGACATCATTCAGAATTATCATAACGGTAAAACGAACCACCGTGGTATTAACGAATGTTACCTCGCTCTGTCTAGGAAATATTATTGGCCGAAAATGAGAGAGCAGATCACTAAATACATTAATGAATGTACTATTTGTGGTCAAAGTAAATACGACAGAAATCCCATTAAACCTCAATTTAATATAGTACCCCCTGCTACCAAGCCATTTGAAATTATCCACATGGACCTCTTTACAGTTCAAAACGAAAAATATGTCACCTTCATTGATGTCTTTACTAAATACGGTCAAGCGTATCATTTACGAGATGGAACCGCTGTTAGCATCTTACAAGCATTATTACTTTTCAGTACTCACCACGGAATACCTTTCACTATAATAACCGATAACGGTACGGAATTTACTAATCAGCTTTTTTCAGAGTTTATTCGTCTCCATAAGATAATCCATCATAAAACTTTACCTCATAGCCCTAATGATAACGGTAACATTGAACGATTTCATTCGACCCTATTAGAACACATAAGAATTCTTAAGTTACAACACAAAGATGAACCAGTAGTTAGATTAATGCCATACGCTATTATAGCATACAACAGTACTATTCACAGTTTTACAAAGTGTAGACCTTTTGATTTATTGAACGGACATTTCGATCCTAGAGATCCCGTTGACATAGATTTTACCGAACATCTTTTGCAACAATACGCTCAGAATCATAAACAACTAATGAAACAGGTTTATGACATAATTAATGAGTCCTCACTGAGCAATAGAACAGCCTTAATTGAAAATAGAAATAAATCTCGCGAACCAGAAGTAGAATATGTTCCAGGACAACAAGTTTTTATTAAAAATCCCTTTGCTTCTCGTCAGAAAACTGCACCTCGCTACACACAAGACACAGTCTTAGCTGATTTACCAATTCATATATACACGTCAAAAAAGCGAGGCCCCGTAGCTAAGTCACGTCTAAAACGCGCCCCTAAAAATAACCGATTGTTGCAGGATTCTGCTACTGCTGACAATACACGTGACGCATCCTCAAACCATAAGACTTGAGAGCTTAGCCGATGGACCTGGACTTTTGCCTTACAAATTAGGACCGACCAGACTAATATCACATTACCACTCCTTTATACAGTATGTAAAATTGACTGATATTGAAGATAAGATAAATTCTGTACAGACACAACTTAACACTTTTAAGACCAGACTGAACAATGAAACTTACATTCTTTACGAGTACCAGATTAATTATCTTACAGACAAGCTAAACAAGGTACTAAGTCAAGTTAAATCTTTAGAACCCATTAGAGTTAAAAGAGGTCTTGTAGATAGTCTTGGATCATTAATAAAAAGTGTTACTGGTAATTTAGACTATCTTGATGCTCAAAAGTATAATGAGGCTATTCAAATATTGCAAAACAACCAGAATAAAATTATTTCCGAATTCAATAGTCATATTAGTCTTAGTAAAGAATGGATGTTACAACATAAAGGTATTTTAGATCAGTTAACTATAAATCAAGAAAAAATTAATAACACATTAGAATTTCTTATAGAAGTAAATACTCGTAGAGACAACAGTTTAGTCCAGTCTGCTCAGTTTGCCCAATTATTAGGAATTATAAGTAATAATGTAGAGGATTTAGTGCTAGAAATAATTAGATTAGAAAATATAATGGCTTTTATTCGTGCCTCCAGCACTCATCATTCTATGATAGATATAGGAGTATTAAAAACGATGCTAGATAAGTTAATAACTATATACAGTAAGGAGCAAATTCCTGATTTAGAATTACGGGAATATTATGACTTAATCAAACCAGGTTCATACTATCATGATAGAACAATAGTTATAGTTTACAAATTTCCTATAATATACATAGACAGGTATAACTTGTACAAACTATCCATCGTTCCAAATGAAAAACAACTAGCCCTTATTCCTCCCTTTCCTTATATAGCAACAAACGAAAAAGCATTCGTGTACATAGAGGCTGAATGCCCGAAGTATAGCAGGATATTATATCTCTGTGACCAAAAAATAAGTCATCAAATTCGTACAGAACCAGACTGCATTCAAGAGCTTATTACCAACCAAAATCTTAAGGAAACCTGCCACTTCACGAAGGTTATGTTGTCTGCTGTAGCAATAGATAAACTGGATGATCAACACTATGTTATTTCATTACCTAAGCCGGAGAAAGTACAGTTAGCCTGTGAGAGAAAAGAATTCAATATACTACAAGGAAGCTATTTGGCCACTATTCCCATGAACTGCCTGTTGCGAACTAAAGAATTCACCGTTATCAACGAAAATGATGAGATAAAAGGCCAGCCGCTGAAGCTATCAAGGATCCCATACAACCAAATTAACCAAACGACTACCTATACCCATACCGGTTCCAAGATGATTAGTCTAGATGATCTTCACAGCATCCAAGATAAATTGTTACTAGAAACCCCTATACAGATTGACAAGACACAATCAATTGTTTTATACCATACAACGATACCATTTTATATCTTAATTTTATGTGTATCAGTAGTTATCGTTGTATTAGTAAGCCGAAAATATAGATGTTGGCCCTTAAAATCAGAAAATGAAGAGAAGCAGCAAACGCCTAAGACACCAGTATATGAAGATGTGGATAAAGGCATCAAGAGACGAGATGAACTTCCAGCAACATTTTCTCTGAAGCTGACAAAATAGTTGCTGTTCTGCGGGTGGAGGTGTTAAGTACGGAACCGTACTATCTATCATACAGTACCCTAAGCTCATCCATGAAAATGCCGAGCATGCATTTAATATCCATATTCAATAAACAACGGAAAACCGATGCAGCCCATGTCGCAACGTCCGTCCAGCCACGAGCCGCCGACGCAGCGATTTCGTCATATTTTAAATTTAATTTCATTATTAATTTTTATACAAAATTTTGTCATTCCTAATTCTCGCATCGAATAGGTTTCACATCTCTTAATTGTAATTTTATTTTAATTAATTAAAGTATTTTTTAAGTCATTTTGGTTTTTTTTCGATCCATCGGCTGCAGTAAACGTAATTGACGTGTACTTCGGGAACGCCTGAATGTGGTTAAAAAAACTTTGAAATGTTTTAAGTATAAAATTCAGGCACCCAAAAGTTACTTGAATAAAATATAACATCAAATATGACTAGAATTTTTTTCTTATTAAAGAATAATATATTTAATTTTTGCGGTGTAAATGTATATGTATAGTAGGTAATTTCGCAGAGTCAATGTTGTTGATGTTGTATGGTAACATAGATAAAATCCATAATATATCAAGAACTTACCTACTTAACATACTGTAAAGTTATCGTGTATCGTGTATCGTGTATTATGTGTATGTGTATGTTAACGTGTATCAGTTCAATTTTCAATTAAATAAACACGGATCACAAAAATATTCAATGATTTATTTCACTATTCGATCTGTTCATATTGAAATTTTCTCCAAGAGATACACATTGAAAGAGATTCACATTGAAAAGTGATTATTTTTACATCTAACCTCTTATTTCAATCTACCCTACAAACGTCATTCACTTTTAACGTTGCTACATATAAATAATCGATACCAACAATTATTCTAGTTTTAGCATTGATATTATTACTCAGTTACAACAATATTAATACTTGATTCTAATAATTAATTATACTCGTTTCTAATAAACGGGAACGAGAAAACCTTCAATATCTAGGCTATTCATGCTTCTCACACAAATGTTTTGGCAAAAGTAGCCCTTAGTGTTGCACGCAGCTTTAAAATAATTATAAGACTTGATTTCGCCAGTATATGTCGTATGTTAGCATCTAAATTTATTATTCTAAGAATGATTAAAATATTGGTTTTTGTCAATATTACTCTTATTATTTATTCGCTTAATACCGGAACAGTACAAAGATGGCGAAACAATCTTCCGAATAGTTAATATTCATTTACGATTAGTCAGTCACCATCTTTGCTACCTACCTGTTTTGCAGGGTAGTTACACAATAAATATTACTATCTTTTAAAATTTATACTGTCCTATAAATATGATCATTTGTAAGTGAAGAGCCAGTTATTGTTTAATTATTGTGCGGCTATTGTTTGCTACTCGATAAGTGGTGTATAAGTGGTTAGTGTGATAACGTATTCAATGTTGTGAAAAGTGTGTATTGTGAATGTATAACTATAGATTTTGAGTGAGAAATAAGTGTTCCGTTGAGTGTTTTCATCTGTGTTCTACACGTAACCGTACCTCTTTCTCCATATGGGATAGAGTTAATCCACCCCCGGAGTTTAAGCCACTACGCTTCTCTACTGCGTGTTGGCGAATGATTTTGCAACACCCAGTAAAGGCTACTATCAGGTTTGTCTATATCTAATACTAATTATCAACCGCCACCGACGGCTTTAATCAGAGGCATGGTGGGGAGACCCACGATAACATTTATAAAAGACCAGTAACAAAAATATTTATACAAATAAAAATGTCCACTCAACGCGGTAATCGATCTCGCGACATTCGATGATTAGACGTATTTACACACTACTACTTTTTAATAATCCATTTAAGTCATAATGAAACTGCCGAATAATAATGAATACTCGGCGTTTATTCTTATTAGTTTAATAGCGAGAATTCCTATTTTTTTTTTTTTGTATTTTGAGTATATGCGATGCACAACTTAAGAACTAATTAATTACGAAAGGAAAAAATTGAAAAAACTAAACGGTACAAATATTTGTCATTTGCTCTTTGGAATAGCATTGATAAAAAAAATTACAAGGTGTAACTCCTCATCTTATTGTCCACTGGCAACTACAGCCTTGATTAATTTTTGCTCTCGAAATCGTTATGGCAGTTAAATGTGGGAAAGTGGCTAAACGTGGGTTGCATTCTTGGTAAATACACGAACATTATTTGTAATTTGCATTTTTAACGGATAATAAAAGAAAAGCGAAGTCACCTGACAAAGCTAGTTGATAAAAATAGAACAAGCGAATTATATTTGTAGTTAGTGAAAAGTAAAACATAATTTATTTATTTGTTGAATTTAAAATGGATTAGCCAAATTGGAACAGAATAAAAAAAATACAGTGAAAGTGAGAACTTCCTCCCTTTATGATGGAGATTAAAACTTAATTTAATTTAAAGTTGTATACTTTTAAACATTTTATTAATATCATATCGAAAATCGACCGTTCCAACGGGGATCGAACCTGCATCTCCGACTGACCGTCTCGGTGCTCTAGTCAATTAAGCTATGGAACGATGTATCCGCTATATCGAAATTTTTGATATGATGATTTTATATTCGGTCTAAGTGACATATATTTTTTACAAACTGATTACTTTGTGTTATTTTTATTTAAGTTACTTACGAGTTCTTCTTATCTTTTGTTATTATATTTTATTTTAAGTACAAAACATAAATGATATCGTTAAACACCTTTCATAAAAGATAAAAAATTTAAACAAAAACTCTTGAAGGTTTTTGTTAAAATAATGTCGGTAACTTTTTTGTATTTATTCATTTTGCGGAAACAGTAAATAATATAAATTTCTCTTTCGGAAGAATTCAATTTACGTTCGCTATATTTTCCATTGCAGCATTAATTTAAATTCTCTGTCCCGCCCGAAGCGGACCGATATTGAACAACGTGATACACTTCTGAAACTGGTTTGCTCTTATATTTTTTAATATTGTCATGTACTTATAGATGTGTTATAAGAAGTTATAACATAGGTCTTTACATAATAGAGAAAACCGAATAATACATATATATATATAAGTATTTAGTATATTGATAAAAAAATTAGCTAAGTCAAGATGACACAGTGACAGAATACGTACACTTTTACATTATAGTACGTAATAATTTTATTTACTTAAGCCTTCTTAGCAATTTCATAAAAGACCTTAAAAAATGTGCAAGATATATAAACAAAACAAATAAATAAAATTGGGGTGTCTGTTTGCAATATTAAAATAACTTCATTTCACTAAATGCATATGGATTTATACACGGTACATATAGCAAAATATATATTTTTTACAATTTTGTCTGTCTGTCTGTCTGTCTGTCTGTGTGTTTGTACCGGCTAATCTCTGAAACGGCTGGATTTGATTTTGACGAGACTTATGCTGGCAGATAGCTAATGTAATAAGGAGTAACTTAGACTACTTTTATTGTAGAAATTTATTTATTTTATAACTGAGCGAAGTGAAAAATAACTTTTTTTTGTTAAATTCCACGCGGATGAAGTCGCGGGCACAGCTAGTATATCTATATAAAATAAATACTGTACCTTCAGACAATTTAAAATTACATTACTTGTTAAATTTATTCGATGTACACAAAGTTATAAGTTTAAATTGTTTTACGCTTGAACTAAAACCCGGACGAAGCTCTCTGAATACCCATAAAACACCAAGTCAGAAGTGAAAATAAGATTTATAAAAAAAGATAATTAAGGTAATAATTAAGGTAAGGCACAGCAGATAATATCCTGCTCAAAATCTGGAGCAGAACGACTATTCGTCTCTTCGTCGACATTCAAAGAAAGTTGCAATCTTAGAAACTAAAAGACGTCTATTGAATTGCAAGTTACAAACGGATAAATCGATGTGTTATTTGAAAAGTAATTTAAAGAGAGTCTTACTAGGTTTATTAGAAAAAGTCGACTTAGGTATTTTTAACAATGTCTGGTTCACGAAATATTTTTACTAAGATAGGGCACAGCAGATATATCCTGCTCAAAATCTGGAGCAGCTCGACTGGGAAAGTACCTCGAGCGTACAGAAGAACACAGCTAAATAACACTGTTGTGTTCCTGTGATAAGTAAGATACCCAGAGTGACTGAGGAGGGTCAGCAACACGTTTGCGATGCTTCTGGTGTTGTAGACGCTCTATAAGCTACGATAATCGCTTACTATCAGATAAACTGTACATTTGTTTGTCAACCTCTATGTATACAAAAATACATATATACATTAATATTTAGACTTACATGTTACATTTTTTTAGCCAATAATAACTATTTTTTTTAGCAAATAACCGTATTATATGTATGGTCCCGTTATATATATTATTGAAAGTCAATGTTTTATTAAAATCGCAATAACATCACGAAGTGTACAATAATTCTCCTCATAAAGTTTACGCTTATAATATTACCTAAATAATTATAAGAAAACAAATATTTTATTATATAACGAACTTCATACCACAAAATTATTATTTTTTTAATATATCGATATATTTTTAGATTATCGACTATACATACCTTATCCTAACAATAACACACATACAAATAAAAATATCTATTAGTACTTAATTTAAAACTGTAATTTAATTTGTACTCACACAAAATCCATATAAGAGACGTCGGGTAAACCGTCCGGCCACGACAGCAAGCACGCTGTCTTCAATATGCCTTTTGATCTGAAAACAAAAAAGAAATGAATCACAAAAAAAAAAAAAAAAATATAATTCGAATTACCCACAGTATGATAAGTTTTTTTTTGTTATGCCTTACATATATAGAGACGCGTAATAAGCAGATCTGTTCTTTATTTACTGCTATAATACGTACTGCATCTTTCTACATTATCATTCATTAACTCTTGTAATAGCTGTCCAAATATCAAAACTGCTCAAAAAATATATATAGAAAGATATTTATTTCAAGCTTTCATTACTTTTAAAAATACTTTTCAATCATACGTAAAAGAGCAAATCCATTTTCCAAACTTGTATTGGATGACACTTTGTGTTAGTATAGTTAGAAAATAATTAATTTTGGTTGTTAATTTGGTAACATAACTTAAGTAGAAATTGACTACAGTTTGTTGTTTAATATATTGCACACCTCCAAAAAGGCTAGGCTTTATTCTCACAAAATCAAACGGGAAGCGCTTACTCTTAAACCTCTATATTTTCATAACAAAGCAAAAATACACACTTTTATACAGAATACTGGTACAGTAAAGGTAATGAGTCCGATAGTCATTAAATAGCCCACCAAAAGTATCTGTGTATTTCAAAAGACAAATCTTATATATAAAACTCATTCTTAAAATATGTTAACGATAGCACATACACCTGCATACATTAATTTTTACTTTATAGTTGAAATCGATTTTTTTTTTTCTATTAAATTTAAAAAATTCCAACGAATTTCACAACTATAACAATAGTCGTACTAAAATTACATTAAAAAAAAGTAGTAATAGAGTAAGACAGATTTTTTTTCACTATTCCTTTTATTAAATAGAATTTACAACTTGAGCTCCAAACTCGTTCACAACTACAATTTTTCTTTCTTACAAAGTTCTATGGAACTTTTCAGATTTTCTCGCTCAGTTTTCTTTTTTTTTTAAACAATGCGAGAGTGATGGGAACTTCGTTTATTGTTGTACGTAAATATTGTAACTTAATGTGGAAGTGCAAAACAAAAAATCGATACTCAAAATCTGGGTCAACACGACTCAATACCTTACAGAAGATAACAGCATAATAATACTGCTTTCAACTACTGATGAGTTCCGGTAGTGAGTAAGGAAGCCAGAGCTGCAAGTGAGGCGCTGTGTTGCCAGTGAGGATAGAGTCGATAACACGCTTGTTATACACCTGGCGTTGCATACGTCTGTACACTACGGTACTTGCTTATTGTCAGAAGGATCACTTATTTGCTAGCAACTCCAATGATTTGAAAAACCAGTCATCATCATTACAGCCTTTACAGCTCCACAAGTTTACGCCAAAAATAACGTGAACTCGTGTGTTTTGCCCATAGTCACCACGCTGGGCAGGCGGGTTGGTGACCGCAGGGCTGGCTTTGTCGCACCGAAGACGCTGCTGCCCGTCTTCGGCCTGTATATTTCAAAGCCAGCAGTTGGATGGTTATCCCGCCATCGGTCGGCTTTTCAAGTTCCAAGGTGGTAGCGGAACTATGTTATCCCTTAGTCGCCTCTTACGACACCCACCAGAAAAACCAGTATTTTACACTAAATGTCAAAATTATATGTCGACGATTTGCAGTATCGACAAGTACAAATTTGTGTAAAATTTGATTAACCAAGTAAAATTATACTTTTATAATACTTCGATAAATGCAAAACTATTAGGGTGTTTTTTCTTATTATTTTTTACACAATATCCAGGAGCCCGCGCCTTTTTTAAGAACGTCTAGTATTTTACTGCTTATGTATTTTATCGCGTACGATGAAACAAATTTGGGTTTTGATAGTTCGAATTGCAGATGGCGTGAGGTGATTTCGGCACGGTCGGTAATTGAAGACATTTTTTTTTCGTTTGCTAGAAAATACGATTATTATTATAAAGAAAAATGAACCAAGAGCCGCAATAAAATCGAAAAAAAATGATGTTTGATCTGAACGCATAGAATTTATTCTCAAAAAATAAGAATAACATTTTCTGTTTAATTTGAGAAATAGAAATTAATCCTTCATTTCTTCCATAGTTTTAAAGACAAGTTGAAGGTACATCGATACAAATAAATAAAATTGGAGTGTCTGTTTGTAATATTAAAATAACCGATTTTTACTAAATGCATATGGATACACGGCACATATACCAAAATAACGGTTTTTTTTTTACAATTTTTGTCTGTCTGTCTGTAATAACTTTTTGTTAAATTCCACGCGAACGAAGTCACTGGCACAGCTATACTGTCTATAATATTCACACTGAAAAATATCTTCGAAAAGTTTTGAATCAAAGCGTAATTACAAGACTTTTTTATGTAATTAAAATGACGACGACTTCAATTATGTATTATTGCAGAAACTGTTTCGCATTTTGAAATAAAATTAAAAGAGCCTTTGTCGAAATATCTGATTTTTAGAGCGTAAGCTAAGTTTCGATTACAAGTTTTTAGGAAAACATAAATAACTTAAAGTGTTCTTCTATGTATTATTTTAGTTCTTATATTAGTTTTCTAATATATTGGTCATTTATTGTAGGACGAACCTTGCACAGCTGATTTAAAGTCATGCTGATATATACATACATATATCAAAATTAGTTTGGGTTGGTTTCAGTTGAAAAATAATAATATATGTAAGTTTGTTTTTGACAAGACTGTCATAAAGCATGCCATTTAATTACTATGATAATTCCATTAAAGCATAGCCTGCCAAAATACTAACTCAAGTGCCGATACACTTATTTATTACTAGCTGCCCGGACAGACTTCGTTCTGTGAAAAGTTATCTAATAGTAAAAATTAAATAAAGCGATTTTTGTTTTTAATTTTTTTTTAAGTATTAAAACCTTTCGTGGGCCTTAAGGAACATACAAAAAAATAATTGGAATTGGTCGAGTCATTCTCGAGTTATGCGCTTAGCAATGTTCATTTTTATTTATATAGATTATTTTTTGTAATTTCATTAAACATATTTGTAATATTTTGACTAGCCCGTTAGTGCAGTTTATAGTAGCCATGCTTTCTGCACCGTGGGTTATAGGTTCGAATCCCGAATGAGTCTGGGAGTAATAAATAAATAAATACCTCACGCTCAATGCCCCCTCTAAGATTATCTAGCGACAGGGGTCCGGAAACACACACAATACACGAACACAAACGCCCAGACAATGGCAAACATCGAACCCGCAACCGCTGGGCAACAGTCGCAGCACTGGATTGTGCCTGTTGCGCCAACGCGTTTGTATTTATTTATATATATGTATTATTTCTATGTATTTTTATAACAAATATATATTTGGCTGTATCAGTCGGCCGAAGCCGTAATACATTTATTTATTTATTATAAGTCCTGTGATGTGTTTTCGCTATCCCTCGGGAATTACATATATTCACGGGATGAAAGGTAGCCTATGTTCGTTCCGGGTCTCTAAGCTATGTGTATTTCAAATTTATTATGATTAATCAGGCCATTGAGCCGTGAAAATGGAACAAACACACATAGTATGTATGGATAAATCAAAGAGTATCTGTCAAATTTCGATCAAATTTTAATGAGACTATATGATAAGTACAAATTGGTACACCTAGTAAAAAGTTATGGGGTAACACATAATAACAATCAATCATAATTAATTACTTCAAAATAAAATTATTATAAAATTTAAGTTATTTAGAGAATAATTCAATTCAGAGTAAAAAACGTGGGGTGCATTTTACTATATTGTGCATTTTAGTTGGAAGTAGAATAATTGTTACATTTAATTAATCAAACTTCTGGAAATTGGTGAAAATTATGCTCAAAGATTCCATTACATATATACATATACATACATACATACATCCCAAGCTAAAATAATATAATATAATAATAAAAGCGTGGTAAAAATCAGTTTACAGCCTCGACCACACCGTCGTTATCATTTTCTTTCGTAATTTTACTATCCTACGAAACATCGAAATCGACAGTGCCCGGCACACATTAAAAACAAGAACTAATTAACCTCAACCATTATTTTTTCTTCAAAAGCGTTTTATTTCACGTGTTTAAGCACAATTTTCATTAGAGTTCCAGATTCAAAACTAGGCAAAGCTTCTTCGTCGATAAAAACAATGTTTGAGCCTGACCCACTGGTTCTTTTATTAAAAGGAAAGTCCGCAGCTTTTAAACATTTTTAAACGACTATTTCACTTATACACATTGATTTTTAGACATGCTTTTTTCATTTAGAAATAAAAGAGGGACGAACGAGCCTTTGTGGAAATACCTCTGATTTGATAGAGCGTGACTACTATCAATGTAATAGCTTTTGAAAATATATATGACACAAGGGATTGTGCTTATGTCTAATTTTTTAAACTTTATTTTTTAAGAGCTGAATTTTAGGTAATACTACTAAAAGATATCAACTTACGGCTCTTCAAAAAATTGTGAGTTTATGTTACATTATATTATCATTCTATATTTTGCGTTCTAGAAAAGTGAAATTCCAAGTATGAAATTTGTATTCAGAATGTATCTCGCAATGAATGACAGTATCCTTTACTTTACTTATAAAAAGTTCTGAAAAAACGTTCTATCAAATCTTGCTCTATATAAAGCCTTTTGGCTATGCTCGGCTCCCGCAGGGGGTTTGGCCAGTAGTGCTGAAGCCGACATACGGTCTAGGAATGCCTACCCGTGCATCCTGGATATCACCCGTAAATGGGTTCGCCTGCGATACAAAAAAAAAATTGGCTATGCTCAGTTGTAACCCAGTGTGGACAATGCAAATCTAGCTAAGTTATATTTCATTTAAAAAGTATAAGTAATTTTATTTCGAAATTCAAAAATGTTTAAATCTGTATTTTGCGTAATTCCTTTTTTCTTTCTTTTTCAATAATGGAAAAATATTAAGCTCATCTCAACTGGAAAAACTGATAACACACTAAAGCTTTTATTATTGTTACATTATGCAAGATACAAATATAGAACACGATATCGTACAAAAAAGAAATAACATATTTTAGACATTATTTTTTTTTTTTTTTTTTTTTTTTTTTTTTAAATATAATAATAAATAATAAATAAATAAATATCTACACAATACACACACGGTCGTCTGTTCCTAAAGTAAGCAACTTAATGCTTGTGTTATAGGTAACAGCCGATTGGTATATAGCTACATACATTTTTTTTTTTCGATAAACATACTTATAAATAATACATATATAAATATATAAATAAATATTTATATTACACCCAGACTCGGGGTGGGAATCGAACCCACAACCCTCGGAGCAGAAAGCAGGGTCACTACAAACTGCGCCAACGGGCTAGTCAACATTATGAAATAAATATTACTTTGGCACGGCTTCAATCCGGAATTTCGATGCCGTAGCATTTCTCATTCACTCCGCTTTTATACCTTGCGATTTATTGCAGTACATTTGTAGATTTGATTTGCTTATTGTTGTGAAATCAATTATAAAATAGTAGTAATCCTGTTTGTAATTTAACGTAATCGTAAAAAAATGTATTTAATTAGAGACAGTTATTTCCGTATAGCAGAATATATGACTCGATACGTTATATTACCATAGTAGCAGGCTAAAGTAGGCAGGATAAAGTATTATTTATTTATTTATTTATTAAGAAAACCAACAGCGTATCAGTTAATACATACTATAACCAAATTACACAAAAAATAAGGCCAATAACAGGTTTCCCTTTATAATATTTATAAGTATAGTTACATTGTTGCATTTGGACCGATGGGATGGCGCGCTTACAATAGTCACAGCAATGGATCAATTTTTTATTATTGTTCAATAAATTTATACGAGTATTATATATAAAGTACAGCGTGTTTGTCGATGTTTCAATATGTATAATATATAATAATATTTTTTATAATATAATAAAAAGTTATTGTAATATCATTATATTTATTATAATCATTAGATAATTAAATAGGTATTAGGCAGACATATTATGTGTGTCATCACATAGTGTATTGTGTGGATTAGGAATTGACGCCCTAGCCCTACGATGTCAATATCTTGGGATCGGTATATGACCACTAGGGAGCTTTAGCTTGCAATAATGGTTATTATCACGATAGCTAAATATTCAAAAATATTTAGCGAGGGTCGCGCACATTTATTTACTTTTAGTTTTTAGTTTTAAGATTAGTTTATTTCTAAAATTAACTTTAGAGAATGCAAATAAATCTATATCGTTGAATGATTCATTAAAGATACGTGGTAATCTAGTCAGTGCAGAATTGGCAGAGTATTTTCTGCTACTACAAGGAACAGACAACAGAGGCGTATGACGCGTACGACGTTTAGGTGCACAATATGACAGTGTACCCGCTAGCTCCGGGCAATCCACGTGTCCATTAGCTATATCATACAAAAAACACATATCTAAGACATTGCGGCGTTCCTCGAGGGATAATATGTTATTTCGGTGGCAATCTTCAATGTAAGATTTGGAGAACTGTTGACTGCGATAGAGAATGTGTTTTAAAAACCTTTTTTGTACCCCTTCAAGTCGGTCCTTATAAATATTATACATTGGTGACCAGATAGGACTTGCATATTCGAGAACACTGCGAACGTATACAGTTTTGATGGCCTCAATATCAGTAAAATATTTACAAATCCGAATTACAAAACCCAAACTCCTAAATTCTTTCTGCGTGATCAAAAGATTATGATTGGAAAATGTCATTTTGTCATCAAAATATACACCAAGGTCCCGAACGATGTTGACTCTTGCTATCGTATTGCCATCACATTCATAAGAAAACTTAATGGGATGTCTCCTACGTGTGAATGTTATACATTGACATTTTTTAACGTTGACACTTATTTTGTTTCGAGTATAGAACGCATAAAGGGAGTCAAGGTCGGACTGCAACAAGTTACAATCTTCAAGGTTTTTTATTTTTAAGTATACTTTTTTATCGTCCGCATACATTACGTGATTAGCATGCTTGAAACAGGTTTTGATGTCATATAAGTACGAATTGTAGAGAAGTGGCCCCAAGTGGGAGCCCTGTGGTGCGCCTGTAGGTACGCTCACGTAGTTAGATCTATAGCCACCTACGACTACTGCTTGGGACCTATTTGCTAAATAAGATTTTATCCATCTCAACAGATCCCCGTATATTCCCAATTGTTGAAGTTTACTTAAGAGTATTAAGTGGTCAACACGGTCGAAAGCCTTCTCGAAGTCTGTGTATATAACATCAACTTGACCACCATGCTCCATATTAGATAATATATAGTCGGAAAAGTATGCGAGGTTAGTGATTGTAGAGCGATTTTTAAGGAATCCGTGTTGTTCATTCGGTAAACTCTTGATAATAATAGGGTAAATTGCATCGTAGACGCATTTTTCCAGTATTTTACCAAGTGTGTTAAGAATAGATATACCTCTGTAATTTTCGATTTTAGTTTTAGAATCTTTTTTATGAATAGGTACTATGTGTGCTTTTTTCCATATAGTAGGAAATACTCCTTCTTTAAGAGACATATTAAAAATTAAAGTGATTGGACTCGACAAGTACTTAGCACAGTTACGCCAAAATAGTGGTGGTATTCCATCACTACCGGCCCCCTTATTAATATCTAGTCGTGTAAGTAATTTTTCAACAGTGCTTTTCGACACAGACAGGTGTGAGACCGAATCCAGGGTAGAGATACCATTCGAAGAAGCCACAAAATCAACGAGTGGAACACCGAAGACACTTTATGATTATCAGTAAGGGAATCCAATACAAAGCTAGACTTTAAATAATATGAGACATTCACTAAATCTTTTAATCTCACGTGGATGAGTGTATTAAGTTTTAACCTATCTTTTTTACAGAAAAATCATTGAAGATTAAACAACAGTGAAAATCTTGAGAGGTGTAATGATTTAAACAGACAGACACGAACATAACTTAAGAAATATTTACACATTTTTTATCTAACTTTGGGGCAAAAAATAATTATACTGTTCGCTTAGTAGTAGGCGTTCGCCTTTACAAGTGCTTAACCGACCCTACCATCATCTGGAGTTGTGACTAAATTACTCACCTCAAGAACGCAACTCTACTAGAGAGGAAAAAGGTTGAGAGCTGAAAGGATTAGGTACCGCCTCAGTGGAGCTGTTTCATTTTGAGTAAGTCATTCTCAGTTGTGTCCCGGCTTGATAAAACAATTGGTAAAATAACTGGTATAAAAAACATTCAGAGATAAATTAAAAGAAGTTTTGTCTTTAATTGTTTGGCTAAATTTATAGGAACTACTTAATAAAGAACACGAAACTTAAGTTTTCTAAGTACGTCTAAATTGCTCTTGGCGATACAACATTGTACAACTTAATACCTAACTTTAAATTACAAACATGTCTACATAAAGTGGTTAACACATGTAATAGCAACTTCTGAAGTTCTGTGCAGGGCTGTAATTTAACAATCTGTATATTTTCTTGTCAGGGAAGTCTCTTCTTACGTTTTGTCTTAAAGGGTTACATACATTTATTGCTCAAAATATGGAACAGCTCGTCTGGGGTACCTTGACCTTACAGAAGATTACAGCTAAATAATACTTTTTTCAATCAGTGTTGTGTCTCCCGACGCGATGACACTTGGAAAATAAAAATATTTGAACTTACATAATATAATCTGTGACGATAATAATTATAATAGGTTTAAATATTATTTGCTATTTTTTTGAGTTTATTTTCAGTGTCGGGGGCTTTTTAAAATGTTTAATTTTACTTTTATCTGTTCTTTTTAAAGTAACTATAAATATTAGAAAGGCGTTTTTAGTGTTTAGTTAGGTACTAGGCATCATATTAGTTTTAATTTACTAGATTAAGTTTTAACTACCTACTCTAAGGCTAGGTTAAGTATTAGGTAGGTATTTGTGATTAGTTTAAGCAATTTAGTTAGGTATTAGTTTCAGTTTAGGTAGGTATTATTTTTATTTTGCTAGATTAAGTTTGAACTACCTACTATTAAGTAATTTTTTATAATATTATAACTGCATAAATAAATAATCCGTAGCAATAAAATGGGTCATGATGTAAAGCCAAAATTGCTCGAAACGGAGCCAAAAGGCGCAGATTTAATCAATGGTAATTGAGTTGTATTTCCTAAAGCCAAAGCCCACCCTTCGAAATCTAAACCTTACCCTAACATGTAGTGACGAAGCGAGCTTAGCTCGCATCCGGGGCACAATAGCTTTTTAATTCCTCCATCGCATTTGAAAACCATATAATATGTCCAGTAATTTTTTGTTTTGCGAACCATTTGGCGCCCCTTTGTGAGTAGCACCCGGAGCATGATTGTCTCTCTTGCCCCTCCTCACTACGCAACTGCTAACATGCCATATTTAAATCCACGGGTACCTTACCATATACTTTCAGTATCATTAAAGTAACATGGTACCAAATTTCGAATCGATAGGACATATGGAAGGTAGTCAGATCCCCTCATCAACTATTAAAGAGTTGATGATCTTCAAACGGATGATCGGGTCATGGTTACCTTAATATATACTTTCAATTTCATTGAAGAAACACGGTACCAAATTTTAAACCGATCGGACATAAGGAAGTTAGTGAGATCCTCTCATGACCTAGAATAAAGCTGATGATCTTCAAACGGCTGATCAGGTCATGGTTACCTGCCATATACTTTCAGTATCATTAAAGTAGCACGCACCAAATTTCGAATCGATCGGGCATAAGGAAGTTAGCCAGATCCCCTCATCAACTAGAAAAGAGCTGATGATCTTCAAACGACCGAACAGATTTTCATGACACAGGGCAAAAACGCTCTGGGTAAAATTATCTATGATACAAAAAAAAAAAACTAAACGAAAATCGGTTCATCCTTTTGGGAGCTACGATACCACAGACAGATACTCAGACACGTAAAGCTTATAGCACCACTCTTTTTGCGTCGGAAGTTAAAAATTGTATAATGCTGTCCTGAAAAATTTACAAAATGACAAACAATGTTTTTCATATCACAAGTCGATACATGGCCTTTATTAATTCACACATCAAAAAAAATATATAAACAACTTTTCAAGTTTATTCCTTTGCTTAACTGTGCAGACTTGACTACTACGTTGTAACATTTCAATCTCAATTTGTGAGTAGAAATGTAGAGATATCTTGCGGATGTAAATAAAACATTTATGTATTACACTTTACTCACCGCTAAAATAAATCGAACAGCGTCCTTGGAAAGCGCAGACGGTAATCCCTTTACCTCCAAACGCTCTGACACGTCTTTACAAATAATGCGTCGAACTTGTAAAGTAATCACCGAATATTATGAAAAAAAATGATTTTGAAAAAAAATCTAAGTGTATGTAACCCCTTAAGCTATTCTTTACTCCTATTTTTTTTTATTACTTATTTATTTTAAAAATTAACAAAAAGTTTTAAGTAGTTAATTTTACAGACAAAAAAAGAAAATGTATTTTGCTTTAAATATTTATTGATAACCAATTAGACACGTAAGCCTACTTATAAAACATGTTGCTATTTATTCCATCTAAATTGTACTTAAGTGCAAAAATATGTATTAATTAAAAAATAAAGAAAAATAATACCACATTAGGAGAATTAATAAAATCCCCTACGTACCCCTATTTTACTAACTAAACATATTTGTATACCATAAAAATTGAAATCGAAACAGAATTAATACAGAATCTTTTATTTTCAAAGCAATCACATACCTCATAGAAGAAATTCTTAAAAGGGCAACTATTATATATTATATATAAATTTCTTATCAGTTCTTCACGATAGAATTCACACTGACTCATGGCTCACCTTTGCGGAACTGACATGACAGGTTCATAAAGTGACATTGCAAAAGGAAGTATTAAAGTATTTATTTGAATTTTATATTTGCACTTATTATGCATGGAATATAAATTGTATTTGTACGACTATATTGCAAGAACATATTGGAAATAAACAGACGTCATTTTATAGATTATGTAATATTGGTGCAGCCTAAATCGTGCCACGGCTGGGCATAGGCCACTTTTTTGGTTGGCGGATATATTCTCTACTACAAATATTGCTATGAGGCGTATTTCATAACAACAGGGACTGAAAGCTTAACGTGGTCTCCATTGTGGGGAGACCCACAATGGAGATGGAGAAATATTTGTACTAATACAAATGTTCACTCATTGCGGTAATCGAACTCGCGACAGTCAAAGTTTAGGCGCCATTACACACAACTACTTTTTATATATCCATTTTAGTTATTATGAAACTGAAGCAAATCGACAGTTCCTTTATAAAAATGTCAATGGAACACGAAATCATTAAATATTCAGTCATTGATCCTGCTGAAAGACAGCGCCACTAAAAGCAGACATGAAATTTTTCTGACTCAAATATTCAGTTATAAAATCTATGGAATATGTTGGTTAGTTAAAGACTTTTTAATATTAAATTTAAATTTACTTGATGAAAGCTGTAAATTATTTACAGGATTTTATTGTAATTATTTTTATGCGCATATCTTGGCCAATTACAGTTCAAGGGCGGAAATTTCAATTATCGATATTATTATTCCTTCTCGCATTTAAAAGCATTATCGCGTTATGTACTGTATTTCAAAGTAATAAATACTATATTGGTAAACACTGATAAAATTTATTAGATTCAAATAATATGCGATGGCACAAATGATGATTTTTTTACTTTTTTTTTGTTTCTTAGGAAAAGATTTGCAAGGGTTATTTAAACATTTAGTTTGCCAACATTATCTATACAAGTACACCTATAATTATAAAATAGTTAGGTCATTCACTCATCACGAAATCTCAAAAACCGCTTAACTTATGATTATTAAATTTAGTGAAGAGATAGTTTATAGTCAGTAAACGTTCACTAAGAACGGATTTTCGAAAGGGCCTGATTAACTAGGTCTACAAGGACTTTCAAAATTGTTTAAATTGTTTATGCTACAAGCTTTAAATTTGCCAGAAAGATAAATAGTATACAGTTATATATAGAAATATTTAGTTAGTAAAATTCCATAAAGAACTAATTTTGCAACAGGGCCCCATTTGGGTCTAAGGGATCTCGAAATATTTTATAAAGTTTTATAAGAAATGACTAATTTTTTTAAAGCTTAACAATTGAAATGATTAATAATGAAAAATAATATATAACATTGAAGAAAAATACATGTGGGTAGAAAAAATATAAATTAAAAGAATCAAAATAGGAAGAAAGAAATTATAAATTTAATGAACATATGTAAAGGTAATATAAAATTCTGGTTGTGATCGTTGTGTAGACATTGTCAGTCTTTGATGGTTTTGTGTGTACATATATGATTGATGTTTTAGATGCAGTTCAATAGTCAAGTTCGGAGAATTTAATGCCTTGAAATTGTAAAAACCAAAAACTTAATAACTTAAAATTGTGCATATTGTTACCTATCAAATTCAAATGTTTTAGTTTAAATTTTCAAAATTCATAGAATACAGCTTAAAACATAACTTAAAAATAATATATAATGTATTTGGATTTAGAATCTTACATAATGAAAGAACTTTGACAAGGAGATGTCTATTGACTACTACATGTAAAGGTACTGATGATGTGGTTCTTTTTTTAACCGACTTCCAAAAAAGGAGGAGGTTCTCAATTCGACTGTATTTATTTATTTTTTTTTTTATGTATGTTACATCAGAACTTTTGACCAGGTAGACCGATTTCGACAAATTTTATTTTAATCGAAAGGTGGTGTGTGCCGATTAGTCCCATTTAAATTTATTTGAGATCTAACAACTACTTTTCGAATTATATCTAATAATGCGTTTTTTATATATATTATACGTTCAATCTTTTTACTGGGTGCACTGATTTTGATCTTTTTTGAATAAATCAAAAGCTAATACTTGTCATGTCGTCCGTTTTAAATATGATTGAGATATAATGAGCAATTTTTGAGTAATCTTTGATGACACGTATTTACATGACGATGTTAAGACGACTGTGGTCATGTTCAATACTTTGCCACAACGCCATCTATCAAAATTTAATGAAATTACTTCGTTCACTATTGATCAAATTACAATATTCCACTAGAGTAGAGAGTAGCAGTTTATTATTTTTTTTTAATTTTTGAGTTATCGCTAATACTGGGTATTTACTTGGCTATTTTACGTCGACCAACGTTATATTAACCTCATTACTATTTTACTGGGTGGACCGATATCGATGATTCTTTTTTTAATCGATAGGTGGTGCTTGTCATGTGGTCCCATTTAAATATAATTGAGATTTGACTCGAACTTTTTGAGCTATATCTGATATGGCGTATTTACTTGACTGTTTTTGGAGTTTTCTCCTTAAGAATCGATTTTCATTTAAGGCCCCGGAATGAAAAAATTGAACAGTAAAATCTACTGAACGAATGACCTTGTTAGAGATGGCGTTCAGACGTTTTCTAATAACGCAATTAGGTTCCGATAGATGGCGTTATTGGATTCATTTATTTACAATTTGATATAGTATTAATATATTTCTTAGACTAGTAAGCCTTTTTGTGCCTATACAGTTGATCTGAAGGGGTAAACTCCAGTCGTGCATCGGAGCTGTGTGAAAACATGAACATTACATATTTTTAATAAAAAAGATATAAACCGTAATTCAATATAAATCCGCTTCAACTAAAAAACCCGCCGTAATAAGCGATGTCAGCGCTTCGCGCGAATCGACGACGGGCCTTTTATGAAATTTCTGCCTACAATCGCTAACAAAATGTTAGAAATAACAGTAGAACATTATATAATTCTACAATTTTATAATGTCGCGTTATATGGAATACGAACAAAGTATTACTATTTTTTCGTCGATCTACGTTGTATTACTCTTCGATGTAATTGAAGTCGGTTTTTTTTTTCGTTTGCGAGCAAACACAATTATGTTTTGTTGTTGTTGTGGATTAATTGGTTGTACAACTTTCTTCAATGTTTGTATTTTGTAGATGCCTGATGATGGTCCAATAAAGGATCGAAACGTCGCATGAATTTGCAATTGGTGGTTTGATTGGCACCTTATGTCCACTTTCCTGCTAACCGTCAAAGAATTTTATAAAAGTTTTTAATTGTCAAACTTAAAATTCGACACAGACGTAATTTATACCTAGTAAATCTCCTTTACGAATGGATTTTGCAACGCAACCAGATTAAAGTGGTCTAAGGGTTCTTGCAAGTGATTTGGTACTTGTTTTAAATATAATCCTTTTCTACGCGAGTGAAGCTGAGGGCAACAGCGAGTTGAGACAATTGAGACAATTTGAGACAACATGTGAGTTTTTTTTAAGTTTAGAAGCAGGTAGTGCAAATGATTTAGGTTGGAAAGTTATCTTCTACGGGTATTTTTATTTAAATTATTATATTAATTTATTATGCAAATTTTATTTATGACGTTTTCAACTGCTAATGATAGAATATGTGCAGCTGATTTTAATATCGAAATAAATAAATTTATTTGTAATATTTGATGGCAGTTATGGCTTTTTAAGCTGTGTTAAATATTTTTGAAGCAATCTTGATAAACAGACAATTTCATTACAATTACACTAATCTTATAATCTTCAATTAAATATTTTAAAAATAATAGTGTAAGTAGATTTTATATCGCTTAAAGAACAATTCTTCAATAGACGTTGAAAAATATTATTGAACATTTATATATCGTGTCTCGAATAATTAACAACCTACCCTTAGATATCTGAAGTAGTACAACGTAAGTAGACGCAAAAAATTACCAAACGCACTAGTCGTTACTACGATTTTCGAAGGTTTCCCTCGATTTCTCTGGGATTCCATCATCAAATCCTGGTTTTTTTATCATGGTACCATACTTGGGATATCTTTTTTCCAACAAAAAAAGAATTATCAAAATCGGTTTATAAACGACGAAGTTATCCCCGAACATACTTTATTATTATTATTATATTTTTTATGAGTATACGGTGCTGTGTGGCTACGGCACTAAAGAATATAGCCACCCCCTCTCTTCCCGTGGGTGTCGTAAGAGGCGACTAAGGGATAACAAGGTTCCACAACCACCTCGGAACTTAAGAAGCCGACCGATGGCGGGATAACCATCAAACTGCTGGCTTTGAAATACACAGGCCGAAGACGGGCAGCAGCGTCTTCGGTGCGACAAAGCCAGTACTGCGGTCACCAACCCGCCTGCCCAGCGTGGTGACTATGGGCAAAACACATGAGTTCACGTTATTTTTGGCGTAAACTTGTGGAGGCCTATGTCCAGCAGTGGACTGTATAGGCTGTAATGTTTGATTATACGGTCGAATTGATCGAATATATATCTAATTGAGTAACCTCCTCTTTTTTTGAAGTCGGTTAAAAACTAAATTAAAACAACATTACTTAAATATTTAGAGTTAAAAATTACTTAAATTGTATAAACATTACAAATGGTTTTCGTATTTTTAACCGACTTCCAAAAAAGGAGGAGGTTCTCAATTCGACTGTATTTTTTTTTTTTTTTTTATTAATGTTACATCAGAACTTTTGACTGGGTGAAGCGATTTCGACAAATTTTCTTTTAATCGAAAGGTGGTGTGTGCCAATTGGTCCCATTTAAATTTATTTGAGATCTAACAACTACTTTTCGAGCTATATCTAATAATGCGTTTTTAGTTGACGCTTTTTTCGTCGACCTGCGTTGTATTATACCGCATAACTTTCTACTGGATGTACCGATTTGAATAATTCTTTTTTTGTTAGAAAGGGGATATACCTAGTTTATTACCATGATATGGAAACTAGGATCTGATGATGAAATCCCAGAGAAATCGAGGGAAACTCTTGAAAATCCGCAATAACTTTTTACTGGGTGTACCGATTATGATAATTCTTTTTTAGTTGGAAAGGGGATATCCCTAGTTTGGTACCATGATAAGGAAACCAGGATCTGATGATGGGATCTCAGAGAAATCGAGGGAAACTCTCAAAAATCCGCAATAACTTTTTACTGGGGGTACCGATTTTAATAATTTTTAATTTAATCGAAAGCTGATGTTTGTCATGTGGTCACATACAAATTTCATTGAGATCTGATAACTACTTTTTGAGTAATCTTTGATAACGCGCAGTTACTTGAGTATTTTTTCGTCGATCTACGTTGTATTACTCGTCGATGTAATTGAAGTCGGTTTTTTTTTTTCGTTTGCGAGCAAACACAATTATTGTACATATTGTAAGTATTGAATAAGAAGTTGTACATTATCTGTGACCATTAATAAATAATGTTTATGTATAATTAGGCTATGATAACACATGTTGGAACCTTAGTGGTTTTTTGTTACAATTTTTTATTATTTTATGTATCGTAAATTTAGAAACAATAATAATAATAATATTAAAAAAGACTTACTTATATTCCTTTGTAGTTGAGTAAAGCAGACACGGTATAGCAAGCAGCATTCCGCTAACCCATATGCCGGCTATCATGATGAGAGAACAGGTCTTCGACATCCGTGGTCTCATCGGCCTTACTATCGCTTGATACCTGATAAAAAATAAAGACTAAATAACATAATTTATTATTTTCATTTAAGCCATTCATTTCTTAAATAATCTGATAAGAACTTGGCATTTTTATTGAATAATATTACGCCATCGAATTGAATTATTCGTTAAATTTATTTTTCAAATACGAACTGTATATTAGTGCCAATGAAATATAAAATAATTGTTTCAGAATTTTGTAGTATAATTGTTTGTAGACAAACAAAGAAAAATCGACTTCAATAATATCGACAAGTAATACAACGTAGGTAGACGAAAAAATAGTCAAGTAAATACGCATTATCAAAGATTATTCCAAAAGTTGTAATTAAATCTTGATGAAATTTAAATGTGACCACATGATAAACATCGGCTTTCGATTGAATTAAAAATCATTAAAATCGGTACACCCAGTAAAAAGTTATACGGATTTTCGAGAGTTTCCCTCGGTTTCTCTGGGATCCCATCATTAGATCCTGGTTTCCTTATCATGGTACCAAACTAAGGATATCTCCTAACCGCTTTTTACTAAATGCATATGGACGTATACACGGTACATATACCAAAATAACATTTTTCACAATTTTTCTCTGTCTGTCTGTCTGTTTGTTCCGGCTAATCTCTGAAACGGCTAGACTGATTTTGACGGGACTTTCACTGGCATATAGCTGATGTAATAAGGAGTAACTTAGGCTATATTATACTTAGGCTATATTATATATATATATATACGGTCGAATTGATTAAGCTCCTCCTTTTTTGAAGTCGGTTAAAAAATTACATTTTTTTTTGTTTTAATCACTTCAAAATTCTTCGCTACATTCTTGAAACGTCATTTAAAAAATCCGAGATAAAAATATTATAAAAATATTAAATTAATAATTAAACAAAGGTTGTTGTTTTGTTAGATCATTTTTATTAATTTCTTTCACTTTTATATTTAAAAATAACCACAAGATGCTAATAAAAAAAATGTCACTGAATTGATGCTAAGGTTCAAGAGGGTTTAAATATAAATAAATATCTTATAACATACACACACGGTCGTCTGTTCCTAAGGTAAGCAATTTTTAATGCTTGTGTTATAGGCATCACCCAACTGTTATAGCTAAACATATATGTTCTGATAAATATACTTTGAAATAATATATATTATTACTTATATACTTAGAAATAAATATATTAGAAATATAAATATATATGTATATGAATACAAATATTACACCCAGATTCAGGCGGGAATCAAACCCATAATGTGGCTAATGCATAAACGTGTAGGTCGACTTATATAGGCTAGGGAATGTCTGAACCTGAAATGTGTACTGCGCAAGACAGTCTTAATACTTTGTGTATATTTTTATTACCAAGTTTGAGTGTAGTATAAAATATTATTTGGAAAATGTCCAAGCCATTGGTTCAAAATCAATGTAGCTTTATTTATGTATTTACTGTATTGAAATTGTGTTTGATTCTGTTTATTTATTTTTTATTTTAGTAATTATGAAAGATATCCCTATACCTCTGTTGGTTAAGCAGGACCCACAGAAAGCAGGGCCACTACAAACTGCGCCATCGGGCTAGTGTAGATTTATTATTTAATTATTAAAAAATTACACAAGTGTCTTGGCAGGTTAATAGGGTTATTAATTTGGAAAGGGTAAATATTTTCAATAAACTTGGTAAAGTTAGCCATAACAATAAGCATTTTCTAAAAAATATTAAGAAAAAGTATTAACAAATAACTATTTCAAATTTTTGAATTTTAGGAAGTACTTATTTGATAGCTTCACTTGGCCCAGATATAAATAAGTTTTATTTGAGTAACAATAATCTAAAAAAAAGTAAAGAATTTATTTGCCTTAAGCTTCTTACTGAGGCAATTAACGAACTTATATAATGGCTATAAATAACCTTCCGTTTTAAATGGAAATATTAAAAAAAAAATGTGAAAAAGTACTGTGACTTTAAAAGGATAACAAATTTAAACTCATGAATATTTTTTATTTACGAAAACGAAAAAAAAAATGTGTCCGTTTTGTTGATTGATATTAGTTTCACAGATAAATACTTGTTCACATTCACACAAACATTCCAGATGTTAGCCTTACCAATATTAATTTTGATATTCTTACAAAGACGCTTTCTCTTTATTTCACACAACTTATCTCGTCCAGACGCTCTTTCCAATAAACCACTAAAGCCCTATATTAGGTATATTATAACTAGCCGTGCTCGCGACTTCTTCCGCGACTACATGTTCAACGTGATCGAACGATCTTTAAACTGGCATAACTTTTTTATTTATGAACAGATTGACAAAGAACGAACATAAAAGGTTAAACGAAGCCTACCACAATATATTAATGAAAACCACATCTAAATCGGATAAGCCGCTTCTGATATTAGCGTGCACAAACAAATAGATAAAAATTGTAACAATCATTGTTTTGGGTGCTATTTGCGTTGATTAAGGTCCAATAATATTTATTTTTTTCATATATCTTCCATGTACAGACAGCAATCCGTTACAATTTTATTATATGTATTGGTATATAATGGTTTTATATCTTACAAGTAAAGGTTACCAGTAATCCCCGAATGATCGAAACCCCATTTCACTTTCTTGCTTCATCACTACACTCTGATTACAATCAAACATATTTACACACACATACACATACACACATTTATTAATATCGTTTACGGGTAAAACTTGTGAATTTACTTTTAAAAGATTAAGTAATAGGTTTTCACAATGAATGCAGAAAGAGGACAAATTACTCTAATAATTTTCACATCTTTTTTATACTAGGTCGACAAACAAGCATACGGCTCACCTGATAGTTTATTATTACCTTAGCATATACACGCTTGCAACACTAGCTGCATCGCACATGCGTTGCCAACCTTAACCCCAATCAGTAGCTCTGGTCACCTGGGCATTGGCGATTTTTTTTTTACTTTATTGTCTCCAAACTTTTCATAATAATAATTCAAGCATGTAACATCCCACTGCTGGGCATAGGACTCTTTCTGAAGGGAAGGATTGGAGCTTAATCCAATACGCTGCTCCTCTACTAGGTTGGCAGATAGATATGTTCCCATGAGTAACGATCGCTATTAAGTATTTATGACAACAACCGGAACCGACGGCTTAATGTACTCTCCGAGGCACTAGTAATAACGAACAAAAAATACAGTTTAGTGCAGTAGTTCGAAAGTTATGAATGATGATTTCATCATCAATCATTATTTATTATGAAACGTATACACGTGACATACGTTTCAGCGATTCACTTTTATTTACATTGATATTATACCATCACCAAGAAACAAATATTATATCACGTTTCTGAAAGTTTTGATATAGTTTTGTGAAACCAATAAAAAGACACAAATAGACTAATATATTTACATACCTATACAAATAAATAAAATTGGACTGTCTGTCTGTAATATCAAAATAACCACTTTCTACTAAATGCATATTGATATACACGGCACATATACCAAAGTAACATTTTTTACAATTTTTGTCTGTCTGAACAGAAACAGCTAGATCGATTTTGACGAGACTTTCACTGGTAGATAGCTGTTGTAATAAGGAGTAACTTTGGCTACTTTTATTTTAGGAATTTATTTATTTTGGAACTCTGCGAACTGAACAATATTTTTTTTAAGTTCTACGCGGACGGAGTCGCAGGCACAGATAGTTTTTTTAAATAAGTAATAACTGTGTAGGTACATAAGTTAAGAAGTCTAATAAAGTAAATTATGAGTTTTTTTTTTTTTGGCTACTAATCTACTATTTCCAAACAATCATCTGACATTCATTATTATATTTAGTTTCAGACTTAGTATCTTGTGTGCTAGAGCGATAAAAATAGTGTTTAGACTTAAAGCATCACTTCCCCTAGAAAATAAGGAATAGTTGGAATAGAATAGTAGTTGCTGTTAGCAATGATTTTTTGAGTTTATTCCCACTATAAGTAAGAAAACTGAGGCGACAGATTCAATTAAATGTAAACGTGGATCCTTATTTACAAATAATTGTAAATATTTAAAAATATACCGGAATATTCTTAGACTCCTTTCAATATATATTTAGGTCAAGGCACTGTAGTGGAAACTATGAATCGGGACAGTCTAAATTATTCCATTGCTTACACTTACAATAAATAATACATTGTTGACTAAAACACATTTTTCACGTTCTTATATATTTCGTTATTTGTTTATTTTTATTTTTTTACTTTAATGGTACACCAACAACAATAAATATTACAAATAGAAAAACATGTCGGCACCAGTGCTGTCTTACGCAATCAGCAAGGAATTTATAAATAACAGATGCACCGATAACGCCCCATAGCACATCGTTCAATACTCACCTACCCTCGCTCTTCATACTTGAGTCATTTTGACCTGTATATAACGACCGAAGCAACCGTGGCTAAGGGAGTCTAGTCTCTGGCTTGGCACGGTGCACTTATTATATTGTGCTAGTAGCTAAATTTAGACGTTTAGAATAATTAATTTGTGCAAACGAATAAATTGTTACATATTATATATATTACGATATATAGTTGTTAACTAATAACTATCTTATGTTACCTTACATTGTAATTGACCAGTGTGACCTTTTTCCTACAAATACATATTTATTCGATACATTCTTGATATGTTTGTCCATAACAGGTATACACAACATCGAACAAAAACATTAGTGATAAAATTTTAATTACAAATGTTCTAAAAAAAAACAAACAACTGTAAAAAAAATCGAAAAAATATAAATAAAACAATACAAGTAAATTTTCCTACTCATTGTTATTGACCTTTCCACATTATTTATAAGAGTCTTTAATTTGCCGTTTATCGTGAGTACGTAAGGTTGTGTTGTTATATCAGACTAGAACCTTTTGGTAAGGCATATTAAAGAAAAAAACGCTGTTGTATGTTTTAGTACAACATCAAACAAGTACATCACAATTATTCGTACAAATATATGTATCAATAGAAACAAGTTCATTTTAATTACCAGGACCAACACGCTCATGTGAAAATTATTATTTGAAAAATTTCCCTCTCCTATTATTGAAACTGACATCGTTCGTAACATTTCGTTTCTCATCTTTTAGACGTAAAGTTAATGAGGTGAAAATCTACACATTGACATACATTGTTGAGAAAATATTTTAACGTGACATTTTCAGAATACGACATTTTGTGACATTCTTCGAAGGCCTCAATAATAGAACAACTTACAATTATTAAAAGCGTCTTTACTCTTTCCTTAAATGTCGCACAATTTCGCATTACAGAGACAAGGCATGCCAGAAAATGTTAGGCTAAAATTATGGAGTAACTCATGGAAGTACTTTAGAAAATCATAGCCAAATAATACTGGTGTCAAATGTGTGGTAAAAGTCAAGGGCAAGATTGAAAACGCATTCGTGATGATCGCAGTCTTTTATAAGCTATGATAACCGCTGACCTCAAATGGGCTATAATTTTTAATATGAATATTTAATATGAATTATTATTATTTCTCGCTTGTTTCTTTTTAACCGACTTCCAAAAAAGGAGGAGGTTCTCAATTCGACTGTATTTTTTTTTTTTTTTTTTTTTTTTTTTTTTTTTATGTATGTTACATCAGAACTTTTGATCGGGTAGACCGATTTCGACAAATTTTGTTTTAATCGAAAGGTGGTGTGTGCCAATTGGTCCCATTTAAATTTATTTGAGATCTAACAACTACTTTTCGAGTTATATCTAATAATGCGTTTTTACTTGACGCTTTTTGCGTCGACCTACGTTGTATTATACCGCATAACTTTCTACTAGATGTACTGATTTTGATAATTCTTTTTTTGTTGGCAAGGGGATATCCCTAGTTTGGTACCGTGATAAGGAAACCAGGATCTGATGATGGGATCCTAGAGAAATCGAGGGAAATTCTCGAAAATCTGCAATAACTTTTTACTGGGTGTACCGATTTTGATAATTTTTAATTTAATCGAAAGCTGATGTTTATCATGTGGTTACATATAAATTTTATCGAGATCTAATAACTACTTTTTGAGTAATCTTTGATAACGCGTAGTTGCTTGACTATTTTTTCGTCGATCTACGTTGTATTACTTGTCGATGTAATTGAAGTCGGTTTTTTTTTCGTTTGCGAGCAAACACAATTATTCTTTTATGTTATTTGTATTGTTTTTGGTTGTACAATAAAGTATATTTGTATTGTATTGTATTGTATGAAGAAGGGAAAAAACTAGTGAAACATGAAGAAAAAGATACTTTAAAATTTTTCTGTTTCGATTTTTCAGAGGTCAATGACGAATAAAAGTATAAATCTAATATATAAAATTCTCGTGTTTGTAGTTAAACTCCTCCGAAACGGCTTGACCGATTCTCATGAAATTTTGTGTGCATATAGGGTAGGTCTGAGAATCGAACAACATCTATTGTTAATCCCCCTAAATGTTAAAGGTTGTCCACCCCAATTTTTTTTTTTATTTAATTTTTAAATAATTTTTTATTTTTTATTTTTTTTATGATACAACATTAAAAAATACATACAACTCTAAATTTTCGATTCTCTACGATCAACCCCTATTTTTAAATAGCGTTTAGCGGCAAGACAACGTTTGCCGAGTCAGCTAGTATACTATAAGAAGGATTTTTGAGTCTTTTGAATTGTCGTTTTACAAAATTTATATTTGACGAGAAAGAACTAACGAATCCGAATGATGACAAACAGTAAATAGCTTTGAAATACGTGTAAAACTCAATTTGTTTACGTTTTATTCCTCTGTCTGATACTACTGTTTATTAAAAATGAAATAAATTACTTTTTTGCTTTTCTGCCACAGGTTATAAAGATAACGTTTTTTATAATATATTAGTGGTAATTTAATTTCATATAAAACACCTAACAAGCAATTAAGGTTTAGATTACAATAGATATTTTAGATACTTTCTTTTTACTCAAGTATTTTTATGTATTAAAAAAAATACATCATAAGTGCGTTACGTTATGAATACCTACTTGGTTTCGTTGTACGACTGTAAAGATAGAGTACATTGTAGCGACATGTACTGAATACAATTTTTAGTAACCTGTCACCGTGAATATGCTGGCAACGATATCTCTAAATTTAAAGACGATTTATCTTTCAGTAACAAAGCTTTGCGTAATAGCTAAAGCAATGTAATGTCTAAAATGTACAAAATTAATATTACGAATTTAGTATCATACGAATAATTCTGTTTACTAGCAGACGAAAAAAAAACAGACTTCAATTACGTCGACAAGTAATACAACGTAGGACGAAACAATAGTCAAGTTAATACTCATTATCAAAGATTATTCCAAAAGTTGTAATCAGGAGACTTGTTAGGCTTTTTTTGATCTCACTCTCATCACGCTCCGTGTGTACACCGCGCGATAAGGAACTTCATTCAAAAATATAGTTTCATATGTTGTAAACATTATTAATATATTTTCGTTCTCTAGAATCATTTATTCATGTTACTTATGCATCAACGCTCGGACCTAATCACAGCTAAAGGAATCGCTATAATATTATGTTGGAAAAATACAATATAATACCGTATAAAATAAACCATTTCGACTGATAATGATGTACGTAGTGTTCAAAAGTATCCAATTTATAATTCAAGATGTCATTTTTTTATTTTATAATTTGATCGAGTGATGCCTAATATAATAATTAATAAAATGTAAAACTGAATGTTTAATGTCTGTTTACCGTGTCTAAATTGTAATTTAAGTGAAGTCTACACTATGAATAGAATTTTACACTGTTACATATAAAAATCAAACAATATTTTTTTTTTTTAAATAAATAGATAAAGCTTATTACTAGGTGCAGGATTACATAGTTGATAAAGATGTGTGGACTTAGTGACGCTGTATTTCATGCAACATGTTTCTAATTTTGTTCTAAAACACAGTTTATATATTATTTTCAAAAGAGTAACTGCGGAGTTTCTTGCCGATTCTTCTCTGCAGAATCTACATTCCGAATCGGTGGTAGCTTCACTTTTACAAAAACAATAATTAATTTCTAAAGTTTTAATTTGTAAAATGACGATTCGAAAGTGCTCTTGGAGCCTATTTGAATAAAGCTATTTTTGATTTTGTTTTTTTTTTTTTTTTGATATATGTAATATTTGTTGTAGTAATAATTGTTTTGTTTCTATTTTTAATAGTATCTCTATTAAGTTTTACAAATTTTTTTAATTATTTATTTTTAAATTTCGTTTTATAAAAATCTTAAGCTCTAACCATGTGTTCTTAATGGAGTTACCACTTGTAGTTAAGGTAACATAGTCTTCATACTTTAAATGTATTTAATACTTAGGATGATATACTGATAAATAAATTACCTGTCAAAAGAGATTCCAGTGAGAGTAAACACGCTCGCCGCTACCGTCACGTTCGCGATGAAGTTGCTCAGCTGACAGTATCGTACGCCGAACACCCAATCACTGAAAACATATTTCAGTTTCAGGTACAACTACAAATATTAAAATTAAATAATAATTAGCTAATAAAGTATTTTTACTAGCTAGTCAACGAAGGAGAAGTTAATAACGTGAAGTTAGCTAGCCGATGAAGTATAACTTCTTACGTGCGTACATAAGTACACACATACTTTTTTTTTAGATTGGTTTGACCACTTTTACCCGGTGAAAAATACTCATATATAAACATTTTTGAATATCATATCAAAAATTGACCGCTCCAGCGGGGTTCGAACCCGCGTCTCCGTCTGACCGTGTCGGCGCTCTAGCCAATTAACCTATGGAACGATGTACCCGCTAGATCGAAATTTTTGTTTTCTCATATATAAATTAGGTGCATGCAATAAAGTTTTAAAGATCTCAAGGTTACTTTTTTTGCTTTTACTTATAAGGGACTTATTGTATTCGTGTCGTGACGTCACTCCTAACCGTGGAATCTACAACGTCGCCCAAAAATCGAGAACCTTCAAATAACAAGAGATATACTCTTAATATTTATCTGATATCAAAGCTTAAAAAAAGCATTAAGTTACTAAAAGCACGATTGATATTAATATCCGTTTATAAGGATTTTCATATAATTTCAACATCCAAAGATTATTCGAATTGTGGAAACTAGACATCGTTTGTTAATGTAACTACAATTTAATAACGAAAACTTTTAAAAAGCTAACGATCGTATCAATTAAAGTTATTTGTATCAAGCGCTTTTATTACATATTTCGCATGACACATCTTTTTCATAGTTCCTAAACCATAAAACCGTTTTTTACCTTCGAATTTCTAAAGCTATTCAACGACATCATAAAATTTTAAATGAGGTAGGGCACAGAAGAAAATATTCTGCTCAAAATTTGGGGCAACCGGACTGGGGAAGTACCACCTTACAGAAAATTACAGCTAAATAATACTGCTTTCAAGCTGTGTTGTATGTCTGTGGTGAGTAAGGTGACTGAGCTCCTGTGGGAGGGTTTGAGGTAGGGTCGGCAACACGCTTGCCACGCTTTTGGTGTTGCAAACATCTATAAGTTACGGTAATCGCTTACAGGTGAGCCGTAAGCTTGTTTGCCGACCTATTCGTATAAAAAAGTATTTTCGTCATAAATAAGTTACGGTATTTTTTCTTGAAAATCAAAGATAGGAGTCGGCGGCGCTTTAAAAATGTGTCGAAGAATTTTGATAGAATCTATTTTAAAGTTAATACCGCGTTTTGCTGTGGCGTTTTCTCAAAAATTTTACCGTTTCTTAAAAAATAAAAGATTACCTTTCAGTAAGTAAAGTTATCCTTAACACGACGAGCATGTCCACAAAGTGGGTTTTTACACGCCATAACTAATAAATTACTGGTCGTCAAAAGGACATCCTTACAAAATACTATGTTGTTATTTTCATGTATGTACATAATTTATGACGAGATCTACAAAAGTTATGATATGAGTTATTACAAATATTTCAAGGACAAAGTTTGCGTAAAGCACCTCTTGTAATAAATACTCTTGTATGAATATTTCGTTGTTATTTAGTACTCGTACTGACAGTTTTTGTGTGATCCCTTGAAACTGCGACGTAATAACAAGACCCAATTTTAAAAACTTCAAAGCCAATTTTATCCGCAGAAAATTCTTTAAATATTAACTTTGTCACATGTTAAACATAGAAAATGTGACATTATACGTCGGTTTTGTAACGCCGATTTTCATAAAGAATATTTAATAAGTACAAAATTTAAAATGTTTGTAAATAAAACCTAAAAAAGAGCAGTTGTATATATTTTTTCTTGTAACAGAGAAAAGATTCGACGAAAAGTTCTTTTAGCGATTGTATTTGCTCCCAAAAAAAAAAAAACAAAATTACTTCAATTTACATCGACAAGTAATATAACGTAGATCTAAAAATTATCAATTGAATATGCTTTATTACGGATAACCCAAAAACTACTCATTTGAACCCGATCAAATTTGAACCACATGACACGCGCGAGATTTCAATTCAAAAAAATAATAAGAATACCAAAATTATTACACCCATTAAAAAGTAATGAGGTAGTACACACACATATATATAGTCGAATTAAGAACCATCTCGTTTTTTAAGTTGTTAAAAACTATATAAATCGGGTGCTTTCGGTGATAAATAAATAAAAATACACCAATAGTAATATATTCAACGATGGTTACTTACTTATAAAAATCATGATGCGTAACAGTTTTTTGATCATAGAAATGTAAACATTTTTGAATATCATATCAAAAAATGACCGCTCCAGCGGGATTCGAACCCGCGTCTCCGACTGACCGTGTCGGCACTCTAGCCAATTAAGCTATGGAACGATGTACCCGCTAGAGCGAAATTTTTGATATGATGATTTTTTTATTTTCGGTTTAAGCGAACCGTGGCGCATCGTTCCATAGCTTAATTGCTATAAGAAGGGGTAGAATTCCTAATGTGAGGGTAACACAAAAATTAAAATCGTACATATTAGAAATAGCATGGTGTCGTCTCCTGTCAAAGATTTTCATTGTAATATGAAACTTTGAATAGTTACGGGTCTCTGTAAAGAACTCACTATAGACGGCGCCACGGTTCGCTTAAACCGAAAATAAAAAAATCATCATATCAAAAATTTCGCTCTAGCGGGTACATCGTTCCATAGCTTAATTGGCTAGAGTGCCGACACGGTCAGTCGGAGACGCGGGTTCGAATCCCGCTGGAGCGGTCAATTTTTGATGTGATATTCAAAAATGTTTAGAATTTCTAATGTGAGGGTAACACAAAAATTAAAATCGTACACATAGAAATGTATTTGGAAATGATTACATTCCTTTTATGGCGGTTTATTACGAAAAATACAAATTACGAGAAATACAACTGAGGTAGGACCCAGCAGGAATTTCCTGCTCAAAACATGGAGCAGCCCGACTGGGGTAGTACCTCGACCTTACAGAAGATCACAGCTAAATAATACTGTTTTCAAGCGGTATTGTATTCCTGTTGGTGAGTAAGGTGACCAGAGCTCCTGGGGGGGATTGGGGATTTGGTCGGCAACGCGCTTGCGATGCTTCTGGTGTTGCAGGCGTCTATAAGCTACGGTAATCTCTTGCCATCAGGTGAGCCGTACGCTTGTTTGCCGACCTAGTGATATAAAAAAAAATAAAAAAAAAATGACCACGAATGGCGTAAATGATAGAGTTACATTTAAATAAATAATTTAGTAATCATAAATGACGTAGGGCACAGCAAGAAATATCCTGCTCAAATCTGGAGCAGCTCGAGTGGGGAAGTACCTCGACCTTACAAAAGATCACAGCTAAATAATAATACTTTCAAGCACTGTTCTGTTCCTTTGAGGTCGGAAATGACTCTGTATTCTACAGTAATCGCTTATCTTTAGGTGAGACGTACGTGCTTGTTGCCTAGTTGTATAAAAAATATACGTAACGTGCACTATTAAAGCCAGACAGTTTCCCTTTCGTTAAAACTTCTTCAGTTTCTCTAATTCCAGCATAATATAATAAATTAATGCATTTATAAAATAGTAATAGATATAACATTAATTACTGAGTAGTTATTATTTTTAAATTTAAAAAATTTATTAATTTATATTTATCAGCAAAGTAAGTTTAATTATAGTGATCAGATTTTAATATTGTTACAAATTGTTTCTCTCTAATTCTTTGATTTTTTTGTTTTAATCTTTTACTGTAGCTAATTGTAATCTTAAGTTCTAGCCATGTGTATGTTATTTATGTATGTTGTTAGTGTATATTAGTTAAGTTTAATGTAGGTACGACCTATAATTAAAGTTACACTTTTGTTATTGCATGATGTACTTGAAATATGTTGTATACTTTGTTGTGTTCTATAAATAAATAAAATACGTGTTAACTTTTTCACATTCCTTTCATTGTCTTTTTTACACGATATTTCTGGAATAGTATAATAATTTTATATCGCATTATTTCCTAAACAATCTATCGCAAATAACTTTATTTTGATAAACTGTAAAATTAATATCACGTACACCTGAATCTTTACACCTACAGAGATTATCATATAAGGGAATCGTGTTCATACGAAAATTATTCCAGAAATTAAATCAGCATTATCGCCTTTCTGTAATATCATGTTATTAAATGAATTCTGAACATTTTCCTTATCATTACGAATATACGTTAATACTAAATTTTGCGAACTAATTACGTGCTAAATAAACCAAATATGCGGTTATGTAAACAAAATGTTCCATTTTAAGCATTGTATTATTTCAATATCCTAATGCTTAAAACAAGAGTGAATAGGCATCTTTTAGCCGCCATCTTAGGCTGCATCTTACTGACTAGCCTGTTGGCGCAGTTTGTAGTGAACCTGCTTTCTGCTCCGAGGGTTGTGGGTTCGATTCCCACCCCGAGTCTGGGTGTAATATAAATATTTATTTATATATTTATATATGTATTATTTATAAGTATGTTTATTGAAAAAAAAATATGTAGCTATATACCAGTCGGCTGTTACCTATAACACAAGCATTAAGTTGCTTACTTTAGGAACAGACGACCGTGTGTATATTGTGTAGATATTTATTATTATTATTATTTTATTATTATCTTCACCTACCGTCAGGTGAGATCGCAGTCAAGCGCTAGTCAATAAGTATGTTATTTAAAAAAATACTAAAATTGTAAGTAAAAATATATTAATACTGGTATTCTATATATATTAATATAAATAATCTAATGGTACGTATCGATACACTTGCATAGGACTCAAATCCTATTGGAGGTCATTGCATGTGATACGTTTATATTTCTTGATTCAATCAAGTTGATTGCGCCTTTAACCTCTCACTACTGGACCAGACCTTTTTATTTATTTAACTAATTTTTATTTATTTATTTATTTACTTATTAATCAGTACGGATTTACCACTTACACTAATTAACATTTCAAATAAGTCACCTTAATTAACATTCCAAAAAAAAAAAATAAAAAAAAAAAAAAAAACGTACAATAACAAGTTAGATTAATAAATTGATCATAATATTAAGCATAAAAACAAACCAAAGAAGAAACAGAAAAAATAAAATAAATAATAATAGTAAAATTAAGATTCAGTCGAAATTAAACAAATAATAAAAAGCAATAAAAAGATAAATTTCATGTCAGTTTATATAGATGTAATAAGAAAAAAAAAAAAGTAAAATAATAATTCACATACAATCTCATTCACTTATATTTTAAGACACACACAAATCACGCATTCACTTCACAGTACCTCAGGCACTCCGACAAAATCATCTTCCATCCATCAGCAAACAGGTCACAGTGTGGATCAGCGTCCAGGAGAGCGTTGAACGCGGTTAGTGACCGCGGAATGGGCGACCTCGAACGAGCCACTGTGCGACACATCGGAACAGCAAACAACGAGTGCTTTCTGTTTCGAAGGTACTTGTTAGGCGCAAAAAGTCTACATAGCTCCTCGTGTAAATCTGGGGCATCAACCAAACCTCTCAATATTTTGCACATTATTGCCAATTGGTCTCTCAATCTTCTTACTTCTAAGGAATTATATCCCAGAATACCAAGTAGAAATTTTGTCGGGTACATGTTAGGGTAGTACCCAAACATACGCTTGAAAAGATATCTTAGGAAGGCTTTTTGAACTTTTTCCAACATAAGCGCGTATTTAGTCTCATGTGGATTCTATACACAAGCACTCGCCTCAAGTTTGGCTCGGACCAAGGCTCCAAAAATTATTTTGATCACTGTCGTGTTTTTGAACTCCTTTGCATTCCGTAGAACAAAGCCAAGGCGTCGAAATGACTCCTTAGCTACCGCAGTGATATGGTCATGAAATGTGAGCCTTGAGTCGAATGTCACACCCAAATCCTTCGACGTATCCGGTCTCGCTATGGTGTCCTTGTCAAGTTTATAATCGAATTTGACTGGGCGCCGCACTCGTGAGAAGGTCATAGCCGAACACTTCAAGGGGTTAAACTCCATCTTGTTGTCCACACTCCATTGAAAAACTGAGTCAATGTCACGCTGAAGCAATAAACAGTCCTCCTCCGTTCCAATCTCCATGAAAAGCTTCAGATCATCAGCGTAAAGGAGGCATTTCGCATGTTTGATGACTGTGGGGATGTCGTTGATCATTAATATGAACAGAAGAGGACCGAGTATTGATCCTTGACTGACTCCGGAACGCGTGTGATAGGGCTGCGACTCGTAAATGCCGAGCCTGACATACTGCTGACGATCATGCAGGTAGTCAGCGATAAACTTGAGGAGTCCAGGTGTTAAGCCCACATCGCTTAGCTTCTCCAGCAGTACGTCATTATTTACTCTATCAAAAGCCCTCCGAAAGTCAAAATATAAGACATCCACTTGGCCTCCATGGTCAAGTGTCTTAGAAATATAGTCAACAATGGTTAACAGGTTGGTGTTGACTGATCGTCTCCTTCTAAATCCATGCTGCTCATTACATAGAAACGGTTCCACCTGCTTGTAAATCTTAGCGTGAAGAATATGTTCGGTTGATAGTATAGCTATCGGGCGATATTCTTCGACACTAGCTTTGTTGGAACTCTTTGGAATAGGTGCCACTCTAGTCAGTTTCCACCGCGAGGGGTAATGCCCAGTTCTTAATGCGACATTGAATATATGGTATAGAGGTTCAGTCAGAAAATCCTTACCCTGTTTTAAGAACCAAGGAGGAACACTATCAGGACCCACGGACGTACTTGATTTTAGCGCCCTGAGTCCCGATGCCACATCCTCAGGTGTGATTTCATTTATGCCAATGTACCTACCCGAGAACAGCTCATTCTGATTCATTATATTTGTCGTATCAAGTTTAGGCAGTTCAGTTAAAAATACACTGGAGAAGAAGTGAGCAAATGCTTCAGCAGCTTCAACTCCACTCACAGTGTTGCCACTGTATTCAACCGTTGGCTCAAAACCACCTTTGGATCGCAGGCCCGAGATGTGACGCCAAAACCGGTGTGGGCTGCTTTTAATATTTTTCTCTATATTAGTTAAATACGAGTCATATGCGAATGAAATTCGTATCTTCAATTCCGCTCTTAAATCAGAAAAAGCCTGATATGCATCATCCGATTTGCTACGTTTCCAGTTGCGGTGCAATTTTAGTTTCCGGTTTGTATCACTAATTATGTCCCGAGTAAACCAAACAGGATATCGGCTGTTTTTGTTCAATTGGCGTCTTTTTTTTTTGGTATGCATACATCAAAGATATTGTATATTGTGTTATAAAAATATGTTGTACATAACTCCACACTCCTCAATTTGACTAGGTCAGACCACGATACCTTAGAAAGCATACCGAATATTGCATCAAGGTCTGCTCGCCTAAAGTTCCAGTCCCTGGTAGTTTCAATGTTTGTGGGCTCGATTCGATCCGTAGGACGATATGTTCTGATCTTAATAGTAATATCTAGGGGAGGGTGATAATCGTCAGGTGGTACTATTCCCTCTGTTGCCCTAATATGAATCTCCCGCACATCCGTACTCTCCTGAACCAGAACCACATCTAACATTCCACCTCGCACATTCGTCACAACATTATTTTCAGTTAAATTACAATATGTCAAAAAGTAACAATAATAATTAACAATATTCAGTGAAGCACTATTTAAATTAAGGTCACCATAAATTAAAACAATACCTTTTAAACTATTAATAAAACTTTCTACTTTAAAAAACCATGTCATATAATCGTCATCACTAGAAGTAGGTTTTATGTACACAACGCACACATGGACATTGCGGCCACGCCATGTAAAACACGCCCACAAATCCTCACCACTGTCCGTCTCAAGATCATGTCGTCGCCGTAATTTAACTAAGTCGGCAAACAAGTGTACGGCTCACCTGATGGTAAGCGATTACCGTGGCTTATTGACGTCTGCAACACGAGAAGCATCGCCAGCGCATTGCCGACTCTACCCCTAATTCCCCCCAGGTGCTCTGGTTACCTTACTGATCAACAGGATCACAATACTGCTTGAAAGAAATGTTATTTAGTCGGACTGCTCCATATTTTGAGGAGGAAATTTCCTGCTGGGCCCTACCTCAGTTAGCTATTTACCTATTTTTTCTATTACTTATTAATCTATGAATTGATTTCGTTTAGTACATAGTATTAATGTTAAGTAAATTTACTTCCACCAATTTACAATTGTGTGAAGTTTTTATAAAATATGGCACATATTTTATAAACTTATATTTAATAAGAATGTGTACATTTGATAGCGATAATTATTGTCACTTTACCTTACTGGAATATTATTAATTTGTAACGCAATAGAACTTATAACATAAAACATACCTATGTAGCATGTAGATGAAGTTAAAAAGGCAATTCAAGGACGCCATCATCAGATCAGCAAACGACAGGTTCACGAGGAAGTAGTTCGTCACTGTCCGCATCCTGCGATGAGCTGAAAAGAAATGTACATCAGACAAAGTTTCGTAAGCACTTTTCATAACGCTCTCGTCGCTTCGCATTCACCAGCTTACTGACCAAGTCAAGCGAGCGTAAAAAATTTTTACTTCAAAATATCTTGCAAACAATTTATTGCCGCCTGACTGTAATTGTATCTTAACCTAATAGAAGATATTGCTCTCAAGCGTGTGTTCCTTTGGTAAGTAAAGTAGGGAGAACTCTTGAAAAGAGTCGAGGCTACAGTTGACAATGCACTCGCAACACTTATCGTGTAATTGCAGGTGTCTGTATGCATACGCTTAACATCAGGTTATTTGTACGCTTATTTTCTTTCTTGTGATTTAGCATAAATCTACTTTTGCCATAAAGTACGTATATCTAATCAAACGTCTGATATCTGACTATAATCAGTTATTACAAGCTTCTAAGAACTTTTGTTGAATTATTGAATAACTGTTGTATTTAAAAGACTGATATCAGGTTTGATCATATTTTTTAGCTACATGCTAATAATATATTGTAGATTTCAAAAAGTTTCTAAGTTGATACGACCAAAAAAAAATTAAAAAAAAATAATAATAATAAAAACGTATCGACGCGCGCAGGGTACAGCTAGTAGTAAAATGGTTTGTGCCTATATATATAGTATAGTAAGTACCCTTATATTTTCTTTGATTATATAATTTCTTGTTTATGTTGGTCTTAGAATTGTCGGCGAATTTTTTTTAAATAAAATAAAATAAAAATATGACCGGTACTTCTACATAGCTACCTGAAAACATTTCAAGATTAGACCTTTAATAACAATATAAAGTTCAGTTTAATTTTGTATTCCTGGAAGCGTTGAATACGTTGTTATTATGAGAAAACAAAGCTTTATATAACGTCTAACAATATTCGCTAATTAAAAGTATTCACTTCAAGTTTTTGTTGTTTACGTTTATTTGTATAAGCTTTACAAATCAGAAACAGATCTTGAGTGGATTCAACCTCTTTGTTACTTAATAAAATACAAATAAATCTTTATAAAACCACTGTTTCAATACAAAAAGCAAGACTTTATTTAGAGGAGATTTTTTTATTCTTAGAGGTTTTCACCAATTTATAGAATTATTCACGCGGAAAATTTTAATGTACCATTTTTTGGTTTGGTTTTATGAAAATCGTTTGAAATATATTTATCTATTTATAATATAACAATTACATATCATATACATTTTAGTACAAAAATGCTATCAACCTTTTATTAAGTATTACAGGATGTGAGTGATCCAAAGAATAAGACACAACTTTACAACAATTTCAAATGCAAGTAAATTACAACTAATGCAATTTATGTGGAAGAAACAGAATTTGAGCAATAATATACAATATTTCTTAACTATGAGTACCTTAAAACTGGAAATATCCCTGTTATGTTCCCCATTGAGAAGTGCGATTTTATTACACGGTGTTATTAGGGGTTATCAATAACAAAATAGGAAATTTCGTATCAAATTTAGACGTGCGTCAGGTGCAAAGAGGTGAAAGGTAATTATTTCAATTGGTAATATTTTGATTAAGTCTACTTAAAAGGTTTAGATGCGCAGGTGCACTCAGTAACAAGCCTTGTGTAGGTAGTCTTAATATTTTATCTGTAACTAAGTTAATGACAATCTAGCAAACGTAGCTGACTTTTGTGTTTGAATTGTTGAAGTAATAATGCTTTTAATGTAAATTCAGACTTATAAAACCTTGGAGGTTATCCTCCATCATGAATAATACGTAGCTACATTAATATTTTTATAATTAGTGTAGGAAAACATAAATAAGACATTCTATTTGTTGCATTCCGCCTTTTATGTCCACAAAATTTACTTGTGAACTATTTGCACCCTTTTAACTTTCGAAATAAAAAAAGCTTAAGTTAAAATTATTTTCACAATTGGTTCCCTGGGAAAGGGGATGGGTGTTTTTGTGGGACGCAACCTGCGTTGACACACTTGCTCCGTCTCATGTCAGGGAAACCGCCTTAAAAGTGGGAGCCGCAGCGGAAAAAGCTGAAACGACTTAATGGCACAAATATTCGTCACTAATTCCAAATTACATCTTTTTGCCGTTTGCAATCGAAACACTTGGACCTTGGAATAACAGTGCTAAGTTTTTTTTAATGAGATAACTCCTCGCCTTATTGTCTCCACTCGTGACAAGAGGGCAGATGCATTTTTTGCATCGGTATAGCAATTCAACGGTGAATTGCTGCCAGCATTCTTGGCACAATTCCACTCGGACATGATTTGTACCAAAACTATCTGTAAATGTTTAGTTCTTAAGTTGTGAATTATAAGCATATATAATGTTTATCCACAACCATATTTATTTAAAATTAGATAGACTTTATCTCCTCCTATAATCTTACAAACCTTTTTTACTTTTTTTTTGTTTCAAAATAAAAATAAAAATAAAAACACTTTGGTGTACTTTCAAAAGTATTTTGGCAACACAATATCTATAAAACGGTTTTAACCGTACTCGTACGTGACGATGTGATGCCATTCAAAGTCAACGAACAATAGCGCCGTTCAAACATGATATTTTTAATATATGTATATATATTTCTTTTTTTTTTAATCAAATCAAGCGTATTCAACATTATTTTTAATTTTTATCTGTTGTTAACGTGAGAAATAAAATATGTATACCGAATTTATATTAAATGTTCATGGAATTATACCTTAACACATTAATCGTGCTTCATAGCCTTTGAAACTATCACGTATACTAGTGCTAATTAGCTAATACCCTCTTCATTTTAGAATACAAGTTTTTGAAGTAAAACCTCTTACGCCCGAGTAAGCTAGTGAATACATCACGAGAGCGTTACGAAAAGTGTGATCGGGTGAGGCGAACGGAAATTGAGAGGGAGATATAAGTTAGTGAAGATGGAAAGAGAGAGAGTTACGTTTCGTATATTACTGTAGTAGCTAAGTAAGTGTTACTTCAGTCGCGTAGTCTAAAGCACACTCGATTTTTTTTTCTTAAAAGGTAGTAAGAAATAATAAGAATATGTTAGAAATACTCTTAAGAATCTTTCATCGAAATATATTACAAGCTTTCCGCCCACGGATTCACTCGCATCGATTACGCGATTTCAGCTTTTCCATTTTCTCCGTCCGTTATTAAAATACGTAGATATTGTTGTGTAAGAGTTTTCCCTATCAGTCCGAATTTTTTAATTTATTCATTACAGACAAGCAGAAAATAAAGTCTTTGCTCAATCCAATTTTAGCATAAATATTTAATATTGTTAATATTGAATTGTATTAATGAGTGAGACGCTCTACGGATCGGTGATGTAAATCTAAACTACCACTAATGACATCATCGTAGTACTACAAAGCTACCAACATAGTAAATGGTTACCTAGCTGAGTTGAAATTTGGAATAATTTTTTTTATTGATAGTAATAAAAAAATGTTTTTCACAAAATAAAACAGAAAGGTACCTGTAACGATCCAAATAACGATAGCATTGCCCCCGATGGCAACAGTCAACATAGCGGTGAACAAGCAAACCCACGAATTGTGAGCCCACACAGGCATCGTTGATGAATTGGGCGGCGGTGTTGGCTTTTTAGGTACCAGGAGAGTAGCTGCGCCGAGGAGACTTCGATTGAAGTCCATTTCCCAAGTATAAATGACCTGAAATAGAAATCATTTATATTATTCATGAATGTGATGTAAAACGATACCTAAAATATATACCAAAATCTAAAAGGTACAATTGTATCATACATTAGAATAAGAACTGGTCGGTGGACTCACGTCTCTGTTGGAGACATAAAGTTAGTCTAACTTAAACAATGATGTTGCTGAGTAACGCCTACCTTGATTTAAAAAAATAGCATGATTTAGAAAAAATAAAAAAGGGCATGGGTTTAAAAGCCCTTGGGTGTATATTACGTATATATTTAAAAAAAACCTAAGAGGTAACAAATTTGTAGACTTCTCAAAAGTAATGGAAAACTATCATATTATCTTAGTGATATAATATAAAGAGATCGTCCTGCTACAGGGTGCTTATTAACACTGACGACCTTTAATTTGATACAAAGGCAATTATACTGTCTGCTCGTCGACAGACACGCGATTGTTTTTTCCATCGCGGTCGCAGACACAAAATATTTTCGTTAAATACAAAAATAATAATAAATGAAATTTAAAATTACTTAGTGCACATTAATTACATTAAATTTTTAAGTATTCCTATGGCCCATCGCGAACTGACAGCGACAAGACACGGCGTTGTCGTTTGCATCTTATCTGGCGTCTGGTCCCCGAGCTGTCGTTGCGTTGTCGCGTGTCGCCTCGTGTACGCCTACATTAATACGCTTTCTAATTCCAGGCATGTTAAACACTACAACACTAGCGCGGTTTCCACGCTTACCACGTTTTTTTTTTATTTTCTGTACTTGTTTTGGTGTTTTAAAAAAAGTTTTTCATATCCTTATACTTAACAGATCTACAAATATTTATTTATAATGTCTTCAATATAGATAATTGGTCCCGTCATTATCAAATAAACTCTAAATTTAAATACAGGACTCATAAGATCAAGAGCCCCGTGTGGCCAGACTTTCGTCATTACATAAAAGCTGAAAAGTTCTCAGCGCATGCTCCTAACACCGGTAGAAGACCGGTACCGGTAGAAGATTGACAAATATGAAGCTTAAAATACCGGGTATCAAAGGCGTGAAGAACGTTAACGTGAAAAGCCCTACCTTTAACCCCAGTCCAAAAAATTGGTAATTTTCTGGACTCGGGTTAAAGGTACGGAGTTTTGCTGATTGACGGCATCAACAAAAATATTTAACACAGGAATAAATTTAGTATTACTTTGAATACAGTTCTAGTATATTTTAAACCTTGGTCTATGTAAAAATATTGCGGTACTAAAATTTTTAAATTTAAATCAGCAGATGTACAAACACACACTAACAAAGTTTTACTATACTATAATTACTTCAAAATAGTGTTAACTTTATATTTTCTATTCATAGAATCGGTGATGTTGTCACCGCCTCATAATAAATTAATGTATTAACTTATTGAATGCCTTAGATTAAGTTTTTATTAAAATTAAATGAATGCTTTCTTAAAATTGAAGAAGGAGGAGGAGAAGGAGGAGAAGAAAATGGAGGAGAAGAAGAAGAACAAAGAGAGGAGGAAGAAGGGGAGAAGAAGAAGAGGGCGAAGAAGAAGAAGAAATTCGTCGATTATATTAGTGGCCAATTATTATATTAGTTCATACAGATATATACTTCACTTAATACGATTGTAGTTCATGAAAACAATTTACACGTGCATTATTAAAAATAAATATACATATATACATATATGAATCTAATAAATAAAAAAAAAAAAAAAAGAACGGCTATATGAATAGACGGTAATCTAAGCAGACGTTGTGTAGTAAGTGATATGTCTTTTGAGGTAGATGAAATTTTAGTAATGACAACTGCTTCACTCTTAAAAAGTCTCTTAGTGAGTACAGTCCTAATGACTGTAAATCCAGTTACGTAGCGAGCTTAACTCGTACCAGGGATTTAGAACCCCTTCCCCCTATTCAAAAACTATATAATATGTTCAGCAATTTTGCCCATACTTGCTCCCCATCCCCCTGCTACACCACTGTGTTAATCATAGTGCCAATGAGTTATTTTCCCAGTATACGCTTTCCTTCACAAACCTTTATTCGGTTCAGATTTCGAGAACTACTAAGAAAACCATCAGTTTTAAGTTTTGTTGCGGCAAGCCAGCGTTATTCACAGAGTTTGAAGTTTCAGTTGAATAGTTGCTTGCTTGATTTTCCGTTTATGAAACTGTTAATAGTTTTGAAGGAATGTAGTGGACAAATACTTTGATTTTGAATTTGGGATATTTCGAGTACATACCGAATATTCTGATTTGAAACGGGTTGGCTGGGAGCTAGACCAGTAAGTATGCCTGATGCCTGAGTGCAATAGCCCACTTCAATTGCTTCTTCTTTGTCTTACATAATTTTTACACCTGAAGATTTTTTTTAAGTAAAAGATAATTATCATATATTATCATATATCATTGTATTGTTATACATTTCTCGTTATTTTTCTACTGACTCAAAAATATGCAGTCACGGTGCTACGCAAGAAACTCTCAGTATGACAATCACATTAATAAGATTTAAAAAGTTCGAAAAATATAAATGCTTATTGTAAAAAAATACTGTTTTGCCAAATAAAGCCGTTATGTTTTAGACCAAACATTTACATTTGAAATGATTAATACCCAGAACAACTCTCCGTTTTTACTAATTCACTGTTGAAGTGTAATGATGCAACGGTGAAGGATAACGGTTTGCGGGTTCGAGTCGCTCGAGATGGATATTTGTATTTTTACAAGTATTTCTTTCCGGTTTAGATATCTGTCCTTGTTGGTCTCTCCAACGTGCCTCGGAGAGCACGTTAACCCGTTGGTCCCTGTTGTTATCAGAAATACCTTATAGGAATTGTTACTCATAGTAGGGAACATATCCGCCAACCCGCAGTGAAACAGCGTGGTGAATTAAGCTCCAATCTTTCTCCTTCGTGGAGAAAGAAGTTTATGCGGGATATTACAGGATGAATGCGTTATGTAATGATTCATGATCTAGCTTTTAACTTCCGAAGTGTTTTCATCCACCTAATTTTGACACCACCTAAACGACTTATAGTGTGTGCTCACTTGTCTTTATTTAGAGCTTGTCGTGAATGGAAGAATCTTTTTGGGAATTTTTATTAAATTCAAAGATCTTTGAATTAAGTAAATTTGAAAATGAATTGAACTAACATTTCTAATCACATAATATAAATATTTTATGTAAACATAACTGATGTGTTATGTACCGACGATCTATGTAACGCTTGCCGGTGTAGGCTGGATGAGCGGACAACCGGGATGTCTGGCGCGAACTTGAGGACCTATGTCCAGTAGTGGACTACGATAGGCTGAAGTGAGTGAATGTTATGTTGTTGTTTGTTTCGTGTTTGTTTCCCTAATTTGAACTAAAAAAAAATTTCAGCCAACTACAACTTTGTGTTTACTCATCATCACTCATCATCATCACAGCCTATCACAGTCCACTGCTTTATATATGCCTCCATAAGTTCGCATCAAAAATAGCGTGAACTCATGTATGTTTCCCATAGTCACCACGCTGGGCAAGCGGATTGGTGACCGCAGGGCTGGCTTTGTCGCACCGAAGACGCTGCTTCCCGTCTACGGTCTGTGTATTTCATTGCCAGTAGTTGAATGGTTATCCCGCCATCGGTCAGCTTTTTAAGTTCCAAGGTGGTAGTGGAACCGTGTTATCCCTTAGTCGCCTCTTACGACACCCACGGGAAGAGAGGGGGTTCATTTGTATAGATGTGTTGAAACTTGTGTAGTTGTTGTGTTGTACTTGGTGTAGTCACATTTAAATTTAAGTAAATGACGTGAAATTTTTGAGCTATCCTTAAAAATGCCTATCTATTTGAGTAGTTTTTTGACTACCTACGTTGTATTACTTGTCGATGTTAATTGAAGTCGGTTTTTGTTTCGTTTTAAACTGAACAAAACACATATTCTAAATCTTTGACTCTTCCAGCGCTGTAGTACAAAAATAATAATCATTAAAAAGCATCCTGTTCGTAGAATGTCGTTTAATTAATGTAATATTTTCTCCGCTGTAATTTGAGTTACAGACCTTTCGAACTACAATTCGGGGAAATCTGTTTAGTACCAACAAACACTACTAAGATAAAACGTAATTCATTAAAACCTTTCATTAGTTTTAGTGGTTTTTAAATGAGTTTCTGCGTAAGAATGTAACTTTTAAGGTACTTTGTTAACCGACCTTCAAAAAAGGAAAAGTTTCTCAATTCGATTGTATTTTTTTATTTAGGTTACCTCAGAACTTTTGACTGGGTAATTCGATCATTTTTTTTTATTTGAAAAATGCTGCGTGTCATGCTATCTTATTTAAATTTAATTGAGATTTGGCAAGTAGTTGTCGAACTATATGTAATAATGCACACTTATTTTATTATTTTTTCATCGGCTTACGTTGTATTCTCCCGCATAACTTTTCGCTGGATGTACTGATTTTGATGATTTTTATTTTAATCAAAAGCTGATGCTTGTCGTCTGGTTGCATTTAATTTTGAACGAGATTACTTTTTGAATAATCTTTGATGATGATGATGGTGGTGATGTTAATTTACGTTGCATTTACTTGACTATTTTCGTGTACCTACGTTGTATTAGTTGTCGATATATTTGAAGCCAGATTTTTTTTTCGTTTGCGAGCAAACACAATTATATATAGCGAGGTTTTCTATATCGAAGCTGGGATAGACTTAAAAAAAAATCATACTATAAGCTATATGAAATTAATTTGTGAAATTTAAACTGATTAAATAATAAATTAGTTTTAATTGCTCGATTGACATTAAAATCATAAAATCTAATCAATTAATGTGTATTTAACAAAGTAACGTAGCTATAAAAAAATTGTTACAATCTCCTTTTTTTCACTTACTTTGATCAACGATTTTATTTGTCCAAGATTTTATTACTTACGAATGAGTCCCGAGTAAACGTCGCTCTGCTCGTAAAATATCTTAGAAGCCTACGCAGTGTCATATGTTGGGTCCAATTATAAAAACCAACCATTCAGAAATCATACAAATACATATAAAAATTTCATTGAATACTTTTGCCGCTATGAGGATGTTCTATATACAAAATAAATATAAGCATTTCTTATAATTGTTAAGTTATAAAATTATATCGAAATGGTATTGAAACTTAGGTTATTCGATTCTGAAACAGATATATATAAGACTTCTGTTAACTATTTCATTACTTGTTTCAAAGTCTTTAAATTTAATATAAATACTATTTGAAACAGATTGGGATCATCCTCTGTTCCAACTAAGTTTTATAATTTTTAATTAACATCCAATTCGAGTAGAAATGTTAATATTTATTTAAATAATTTTCGGAGCTTACTATTCAATTAACTACCAAGTTCTATTACAGTTAATTAAACATTTGTGACAAAGAAATGTATTACTTTGTCATATTTAAACTAAGAAAGTTTTCGCTAAGGATTTTTTATTTTTTCTTAGAATTTACAGTTTTCTAAAGGTCCTCCGTACGGTCAGAGCGTTTCTTTTCATATAGAAGATGGATGGTAAAGGAATTGTCTACCAGTATTTTTGTTGCGGATTTAAATTGATGAAAAGATCATATTTTATTTTTGTTACAAAATTGTTCCTTTTTTTATCTACAACAAACAATTAGCCTTTCTAAATTGAACCTAACACGTCACAGAAACAAATTATCTATACGTTATTAACAGTTCTTGGTTTTGGCGATATTCCAATAGGATATATTTATTTATTGTCTTCGTGTTATGAATCATTAAGTAATGCATTTTATTATGCTTTGACTTGTGTTTTTATAGCGGTACTTACTTTAGTTTTATGAAGCACTACTACATAAAGATTTATGATAGTCTTGTGTGGTAAACACTTTCCGAAATAACACAATTTCTCATGCTTATGTCATATCGCTAGAGACTATGTCAACAGATGTCAACACGCCACTTTTCATAGACGACCGTCTTTGCAATGTAGGTTTTTTTTTTTCTTATTTACTCTTATATATAAAATTCTCGGGTTGCCGAGTGTTGTGCCGACCCTACATAAGTGGGATAAGGGCAGGAAGAAAAAGAAGAGATATAAAATTCTCGGGTCACAATGTTAGTTACCATACTCCTCAGAAACGGCTGGATCGATTTTTATAAAATTTTATGTGCATATCGGGTAGGTCTGATCGGTCAACGTCTATTGTTCATATCTCTAAGTTAATAGGGGGTGGGGGGTTAAGGTGTTAATAACATATGTGGCAAAACAACGTTTGCGGGGTCAGCCAGTTTTATATATTTTGCTTCGAGATTAGGCTTAGTAGTCAAAAAGTTAATATTAATTAGTAATGAGTGAGCGAGCCTGTCAAAAAATATCACTACTGTAATTCTTATATTGTGGATACAAAACACTACTATTTATAAATGATAGAAAATCAAAAAAATGACAAAAAGTGACATACTTGCGGCAATTCAAAGAAAGTAATATAACATGGGTTTTCCTTTTATATCATAAGTGGTCGTACAATATACTTTTACTTTAAATGGGACCGCTCTAACAATACTACTCCCTATTATTAGATTACTTGAAAGCTTTGTTAAAATTGTATCTATTATCTTTTGATATCTTTAAAGCTACATATAGGTGTTTAAATTATTTTCAGATAAAAAGTTTAATTGAAAAATTAAATTAATTTTTAAACATTTAACATTACCATTTAAAAGTTAATACATTTTTTTTTATATCACTAGGTCGGCAAACAAGCGTACGGCTCACCTGATGGTAAGAGATTACCGTAGTTTATAGACGCCTGCAACACCAGAAGCATCGCAAGCGCGTTGCCGACCCAATCCCCAATCCCCCCAGGAGCTCTGGTCACCTTACTCACCAACAGGAACACAATACTGCTTGAGAACATATTATTTAGCTGTGGTCTTCTGTAAGATCGAGGTACTACCCCAGTCGGGCTGCTCCATATTTTTAGCAGGAAATTCCTGCTGTGCCCTACCTCAGTTAAATATTATATAACTGTTTCATCATTATCATCATCATTACAGCCTATACAGTCCACTGCTGCCTCCACAAGTTTACGCCAAAAATAACGTGAACTCATGTGTTTTGCCCATAGTCACCACACTGGACAGGCGGGTTGGTGACCGCAGTACTGGCTTTGTCACACCGAAGACGCTGCTGCCCGTCTTCGGCCTGTGTATTTCAAAGCCAGTAGTTGGGTGGTTATCCCGCCACCGGTCGGCTTTTTAAGTTCCAAGGTGGTAGCGGAACTGTGTTATACCTTAGTCGCCTCTTACGACACCCACGGGAAGAGAGGGGGTGACTGTATTCTTTAGTACCGTAGTCACACAGTACATATAACTGTTTACAAGTGCTGAATTAAATTTACTTATTACTGTGTTTTTGTAACAGAATCAAGTATTAGAGTATAGATAACATCGTAAAAAACACAACTGAAAACACTTAATGCAACGCAATGCATTATTTCTCACTTCAAATCTATAGTTATTCATTCACAATACAAACTTTTAACTACATTGAATAAGTTATCACACTAATCACATATACACACTATCACTTATCGAGTACCAACGTTTACCGCACAATAAACAATAATAACTACTTCTTCAGTTACAAATTATCATATTAATAGGACAACAATCCCGCCCATAGATGATAAATATGGCGACTGACCAATCAGAAAATTAGTATTAACTATTGGGAAAATGGTGTATCTATCTCTATGCTCGTCCAGTACTTCAACGAATAATAATCACGGTAACAACAATACAATCTTATAAAATTATTTGAAGCACCCTGCAAAATATAACAAAGATAGCGACTGACAAATCGTAAATGAATATTAACCATTAGGAAGTTGGTATCACCATCTTTGTTCCGGTATTAAACGAATAAATAGTAAGAGTAATATCGAACATAATACAATATTTTAATAATTGTCAGAATCACAAATTTAAATGCTAACATTCGCGTTGTTTATTGTTCCACTACATGATGAAAAGTTGAAACGAAATCGACTTTAGTTCCTTGGTTTATTTACATAACACAAAACGTGTCATCAATTAAATGTCTTAAACAAGTAACTTAATTTTTTTATTTAATCGAGTATATTATTAGCTACGATAAAAAAAAACCTTTGGTAAGATTGCGTGTATTAGGTGCCCAAATAAGGCTTAAAATATACACTAAATATTAAGCTATTTTAAAAATAAAACCATTACATTGTTCTCAATGTTAAATTTTCTATATTATTACTATCTGAGATTTAATTACAGATTTTATTGTTTTAAACGAAGCAGTAACAATCACGAAACGACGTTGGACCGTGTTATTTGCCTTTATATTGGTCTCCGATTTCAAACTAGCAGTTATAAGCCAAGGTCTTTTGTTAAGTACAATATTTATCGATATAATTTTACTTTATCCTAACTTTGTCAAACTCAGTTTAAAAAAAGTCTTCAAATACAAAATTATCTATTTTTTATTTTAGATTTTAAACATAATCGTTACGAGTTTTTGTCACATAAATAATCTTAATTATTTAATGAGTATCCGTTATAAACATAATACGTCAGGATATTTCACTAGGGGTCATCCATTGATCACGTGAGTCTCGAAAGGAGGAAAAGGGTTCGGAAAAATCACGAAATATCGCAGAAAGAACTGTAATGACATATCATGTGTATTAGTTTTTCGTTAAATGCGCGATTTCTAAAACAAACAACCAACAAAAACACTGTAACATATAAACATAAACTCTGTCAAGACATGGTGATGACCTGTTAATGTTTATCACACGTAATAATTTTTCGAAATTAAATAATTAGATCACACATGTATTATTAACCGACTTCAAAAAAGGATGAGGTTTCTCAATTCGACCGATCTTTTTATGTGTTCGCGGATAACTTCGTTGTTTGTCAACCGATGTTGATGATCTTTTTTTTTTGTTGGGAAGGGTGGGACCATGATAAGAACAAGGATCTGATGATGGCATCCCAGAGTAAGCAGGGTTAACCTTCGAAAATCGTAATGATATATGTAGATGATATATAAATAAATGCAGTTCATTTTCATCATTTTATCATTTTACAGAATAAGACGATATTAAAGTATTATCATCGTCACTTGCACCCAAAAAACCCGTAGAATAAAATGACAAGTAACGAGTGCTATATTCGACTCGGTTCTGGCTGTAAAAAGAATAAATTGATAATGGATATTGTAGACCTAAAATGATGACTTATTTTGATTATTATTTTATTTCTTGAATACTACCTGTATTTTAATAAATAGGAATATTTCACTAAATTGTAGAAATGATTGAGATGAACATACGAAAAATAATCTTTTTTCAAAGCTATCAATCAGAAGCCTGTGTCCAGTATTTAATGAGCAAAAGACGAAAGCATGTTTTTATTTTTATTTAATGCATGTTTTATTTTATTTTTTTCGGGAACGGTATACTTATACTCATACCTGATTTCGAGGAAGGTAATTTGTTTGCCTACAAATTTTAGGTTTATGTATTACTTATTTAACTTTTAATTATATAAATCTCACCTTATCTAAAGTCTATTAAATAGATTTTGACTGTGAGCGCGTGTAACGAAAAAGAAATTTTTCTTCTCATCTTTGTTTAGATAAAATTTTAAAAACATCAGAAAAAGATAGCAATTATTGTTAATGTTTTACATTTTTCTTTCTAAACAAAAGTCTTGTTTACCTTTAATTAGTAATTTTCTTTATCTAAATATTTAATTATTCTTTCGATAAAATATATAAAGCCGTTGTGTTACTTGAAAAACAAAAAAAAATGTCAATGAAAAAAAATCCTTTGATAATGTCTCATTTTTGTTGTTAAAATAATACCAAATTTCTTCTTGGAAATACACATTTATATATATCTATACAAATAAATAAAATTGGAGTCTGTTTGTAATATTAAAATAACCGTCTGTCTGTCTGTCTATCTGTCTGTCTGTCTGTTTGTTTGTTCCGGCTAATCTCTGAAACGGCTGGACCGATTTAGACGGGATTTTCCCTGGCAGATAGCTAATGTAATAAGGAGTAACTTAGGCTACTTTTATTCTAGAAATTTATTTATTTTATAACTCTGCAAACTGAACAATATTTTTTTTTTGTTAAATTCCACGCGGGCGAAGTTGCAGGCCCAGCTAGTAGTATAATATACAAAATATCATTAAGGCAACATCAGGCTTCACTTACAGGTCGGTACAAAGGTAGATTAAGTATGTTGTATGTAACAAAATTAAAGAATACAGTTCAGAAATAGCTAATTAAATACTTTTCTTTCTTCATATTTTTATCTTAACTCGTTGTTTTTTAAGACCGGAAGTATCTAAAAACTTCTACTGTGTAAGTGCCTTAAATTGTAGTACCTGCGTGACTGAGCTTAGCTCGGTATTTATAGTAATCGTGTTTTTTGGAAATCACATTTAAATACGAATTCATATTTATAAAATATGAATAATATTTTTTTTACCGACAATGTTAAAAAATATAAATAAATATAAAAAAATCAAAAAGAAAAAAATAATTAAAATAAAATAATGATAAAATATGAATCATGTTTTTTGATTTTACATACATTATTTAATAAAAAAATAACGAGCGCAATTAGAAAAAAAAAGAAAAAATAATAATCGATCGAGGATTTGAACTGTGGTATTTTCGGTTGATCGCGACCGGCCTATTTCCCACCTGAGCTATTACAACTTTTAATGACATTTGCGAAATTTACATTTTCTAAAAATGTATCCTAGCTAGATTTATTTATCTCCCTCGAAATTCCCTGCATGAAAAATAGCCAAATGAAAAATAGCCCATAATAGGCATGTTACAACAAATAGATAATTACAACCAACATAACATTTTTCCCATGAAAGATTACTATTCTGATGAGTACTCGTTCTGTCCCTAACACTGTTTTTACAGTTACTGCATATAGATTGCAATTAATGAAATTTGATGAAACAGCATATTTTTTGTTGTTGAAAATTCTTTATCTAAAAATAATCGCTCGCTTCAGTCTGTGATATCCAACTGCTGGACATAGGCCTCTTTCCCCATATAGGAGAAGGATCAGAGCTTAATCCACCACGTTGCTCCAATGTATATTTCCTACTATGAATAACGATCGCTATCAGGTTTACATGATAACAACCGTAACCGACGGCTTTAACGGGCTCTCCGAGGCAAGATGGGGAGACCCACAAGGACTGCACAAACACCCAGACCACGGCAAACATCTGTATGGCCAATACAAATGTTTTTAACTATCTAAACATAATTGAAATGCAAATGTTTTTACCTCAACACCATCCATGTCTGCCGACATTTTGAACTCGTTAGTGTAAACTGTTCCTCCTTCCAAATTAAAAGATTACGCAAACACTTGCACATATACCCATATAGGTACACAATACATAATTATGTTCTTGTAACCATCTTAGAAAAGTTTTTCTTTTTCTGCACTTATATTAATTTCTTCTTATTTAATACACATTTATTATTAATTGTTTATAAGACAATGAAATCACTAAAATTTATTCAAGTATCGATTTACGATTCTGCATTTCGTTTTCCACAAAACCTGAAACAAATAAACAGGAATAAGGTTTACGCACATTTCCATATATTAGAATAATAAGTAACATCGCAACATTATAAAAACAAATTTCATAAATTGTATACTGTACTAGCTTTTACCCGCGACTTCGCTCGCATTGATTTTTTTTTATGTATAAAGTAGGTACCCTTATATTACTTCTAATACCTCCAAGAAGTACAAAGTTTCGTGATGATCGGTTATAAAAAGTTTCGTGAAAGCGTAACAAACAAATTTATATTCATTTATAATATTACTAATTGACCCCGCGAACGTTGTTTTACTATATATATATATATTATTAACCCCCTTAATCTCCCCCCCCCCCTATAACTTAGGGGTATGAAAAATAGATGTTGGCTGATTCTCAGATCTACCCGATATGCACACAAAATTTCATAAAAATCTGTCAGCAGTGTGCAATATTGTAACTAACATTGTGACACGAGAATTTTATATATAAGACTAGCTGACTTGGCAAACGTTGTCGTGCCGCTTAACGTTATTTAAAAATAGGGGTTGATCGTAGAGGGTTGAAAATTTAGGGTTGTATGTATTTTTTAATGTTGTATCATAAAAAAAATTATCTAAAAATTATAAAAAAATCGGGGTGAACTACCCTTAACATTTAGGGGGATGAAAAATATATGTTGTTCGATTCTCAGACCTACCCAATATGCACACAAAATTTCATGAGAATCGGTCAGGCCGTTTCGGAGGAGTTTAACTACAAACACCACGACACGAGAATTTTATATATTAGATTAGGGATTAATCGAATGGAAAATGTTTTTCGTTTTACTTTTCAATGATAGTGATACAGTTACCAACAAGATAAAATGGTCATATTTAAAACGAATAAGTGTAAACAGGCTTGAAAGTATTTTAATGAACCATACAACATTGCTTTTATAATAAGGTATATTCATAATATACGAGTATGAAGAGTGCGTGCCTCGGAGAGCACGTAAATCGATCGATCCCGGTGGTTATCATAGACGATATATATGATATAGATATAGCGATCGTTACTTATAGTAGGAACATATCCGCGAACCTGCAGTGGAACAGCGTGGTGCCCTACATAAAGATAAAGGGGCCTATGCCCAGCGTGGAATGTTACCAACTGTATCGATCATTCAATAATTATAAGATTGAAATTAAAAACATTTTGGGATGTTTTATAAATTATTTTTAAGTTTCTTTAGTAATCACCTCAAAATATATAAATATTCTTATTTACTTAAAGTATTAAAGACGAAATTATGTATTAAAGAGGGTGCGAAATTTAATATCTTAATTATTTTTAGAAAGGTTCATTTTTGTTTCTGAAAAGGTCCCGAGACATTTGTAGCCGGAAACCAATTTACGTACGAGAATTTAGGTCGGTCGTCACATTTCATTCGACACTTTTTTTACGTCGAAAATAACTCAGTTTCTAAAATTAATTTTACGATAATTTTTCATCTATGATATAATTATGAGTTTTAAGAGTGCAGTAAGTATAAAAATACAGTTGAGGGGGTTCATATACATCCTGCAAATAAATTTCATAGCCTGGTTCGGTTTACAAACGCCGTTATTTCATAAATAATTAAACGTACGTAATATTCCACTACTGGGCATAGGCCTCTTTCCCCAAGTAGGAGAAGGATCAGAGCTTAAGCCACCACGCTGCTCCAACGCGGGTTGGCGGATATATTCCCGACTATGAGTAACGATCGCTATCAGGTATACATGATAACAACCAGGACCGACGGCTTAACGTGCTTTCTGAGGCACGGTGGGGAGACCCACAAGGACTGCACAAACACCCGTCATTACAGCCTATACAGTCCACTGCTGGACATAAGCCTCCACAAGTTTACGCCAAAAATAACGTGAACTCATGTGTTTTGCCCATAGTCACCACGCTGGGCAGGCGGGTTGGTGACCGCAGTACTGGCTTTGTCGCACCGTAGACGCTGCTGCCCGTCTTCGGCCTGCGTATTTCAAAGCCAGCAGTTGGATGGTTATCCCGCCATCGGTCGGCTTCTTAAGTTCCAAGGTGCATGTGGAACCTTGTTATCCCTTAGTCGCCTCTTACGACACCCACGGAAAGAGAGGGGGTGGCTAAATTCTTTAGTGCCGTAGCCACACAGCACAAACACCCAGACCACGGCAAACACCTGTATGGCCAATACAAATGTTTGTCATGTGCGTGGATCGAACCTGCAACCGTCAGCGCAACAGGCCACAATCCATAGCTGTGACCATTGCGCCAACGCGGCGTCATGTGTCATGTAGTCCCATTAAAATTTATTGCGAAATAATATAATAATTAATAAATTAAAAGTTTCGCGTTAGAAACTTTACTAATAACTTGTTTCTACATTTTTTTCCGCTGATAGTAATGACGCATATCAATAAAAATAATCACGTAGCTTTGCATTAATATTTGCAATTATATAACTAAATAAAAAATATTGTAGAAATAATATTCCTCGACGAATTTCAAGCAATAGGTATTTGTTTTACCGCTAATTTGCATACACAGTCAATGCGACAAACGTTTTTAGAACTATCGATTATTTTGCTTTGTAGGTTAACGGTATTTAACATTAAAAGGCAGACTACTTAATATTAGAAACCAAGAATCTTCGTATAAATCGATACATATTACTTTTTAATGATAACGGTAACCTTTGTAATTTTTTTTTTGTCATAACACAATTTCTTATTTCAATTAATTTTTAAGTTTTGGTTGAAATTTGTTTTTTTTTTTGTCTAAAATTGATATTAAACAAATAAATATCTTCCAACATACACACATGGTCATCTGTTCCAAGGTAAGCAACTTATTATTATATATTATTTGTGTTATAGGTAAAAGCCGGCTGATATTGCTAAATACTTTTTATAAAATATTACACCCAGACTCTGGTGTTAATCGAACCTGTAACCCGCGGAGCAGAAAGCAGGGCCACTACAAACTGCGCCAACGAGCTAGTCAGACGTAAAATTCAAGACGTAAGTACGATATATCGTACGATTATGTAGTACGATATATCGGTAGAAAATATAAAATTTTAAGACTGGCACCCAAGTTTTTGTCATAACGGGTATAACAGAACACTCTCAAAATATTTATTGAAGTGATAAATTTTTATACAAATAAATGATAAGCAAAAGTTAAACGTTAATTTTTTTCATCCGCCTTTTGAACTAAATTGATCTAAAAGATTCTTGATCAAAGTTTTTCCAGACTAAAAAAAAAGTTTCAGATCACCAGAATGCTGGAAATAAGGCCACCTGTTCCAACTGTAAACCTTGTTCCAAGTGTAAACCTTGTATTGGTGTGCGAAAGCGTAAATAAATAAATGTTGGTTCATTATTTGTCTAAAATCAAAAAGGTAATAAAGTCCAATTTTGTGCTTATGTTCGGTCCCCACCTATTGTGACGGTCGCCGCTTAGTCTATTAGTTTACTACTGTAGCTATATCTAATTGATTATGTATTAACGAACACTATAGATTGTACGAACCTCACTTAGTCTTCCTATCGGTCAAGATTGACAAATATCTACCTACGTAAACCTTTCACCTCACTATATTCTATTTCTTCTTGTATTACCCTACATTACAGTACCAAACATTGTAAAAATGTATGTTAAGGGGTTCTTTGTAACTGTGTATCTTTCATGTGTTTGCAGTGATGCATGTGCTGCGTAGACGACCAAATACTTGCGGTCACAGGTTCGATTTCCGCTCGGCACGGATATTTCTATTTGAACATAATAATATTTATTTTATGTCTCCCCACAGTGCCTTTCTGGTATATGTATATGCGTGTGTGTGTCAAATACATGGTAGTCTGGGTAATGTTCTTTTTTATTGATTTAACGTATTTTTTATGTATAATTTAAAAAAAAATATTAAAATTCTGCACTCCTTCTCTATATAAACTATAAGAGTGTAAAATTTCATATTCCTCCGTCTGCACAATTTTCTTAAGGGGTATAAAGTATGTGCTTCATATATTAATACTAGTTGACCCCGCAAACGTTGCTTTGCCAGATATTTTACTAATCTCCTTATCCCCAGTAAGGTATGCACAAAAAAAATCATAAAAATCGGTCTAGCCGTTTTGGAGGATTATTGTAACTAGCATTGTGACACGAGAATTTTATATGTAAGATTAATTGTGCCTGCAACTTCGTCCGCGTGGAATTTAACAAAAAGTTATTGTTCGGTTCGCAGAGTTATAAAAAAAATAAATTTCTTAAATAAAACTAATCTATGTTACTCCTTACTACATCAGCTATCGGCCAGTGAAAGTCCCGTCAAAATCGGTCCAGCCGTTTCAGAGATTAGCCGCAACAAACAAACAGACAGACAGACAGACAAAAATTATACTAAATGTTATTTTGGTATATGTACCGTATATATCCATACGCATTTAGTAAAAAGCGGTTTTTCCAAGAGAATCGGCATAGCGATTCAACGGGGAAATACTGCCAGCATTCTTGGCACAATTCCACGCGGACATGATTTATACCATGTAATGTATCTGTAAATATTTAGTTCTTAAGTTGTGAATTGTAAATATGTATAATATTTTGTATAAATAAAATTATGTTAAATAAAAAAAAGCAGTTATTTTAATATTACAAACAAACACTCAAATTTTATTTATTTGTATAGATATAGAAGATAAAGAGATTGATTTAAACGAAAGACTAAACAGCATTTATTTCATATTATTTTCTATTAATATACATAATAAATATGTAAAAATATTTAGTAAAGTTGCTTTAAAATCAATAAATGTTGTATTTCTGCATGATATACCTATAAAACTAATAGAAACAGACATTTTAATACAAGCTGGCAACATCAGGTGTATTCTGGCTCGCTGCCGGATTTCATGCGTCTGATCCAAGTCCCATATAGGATATTAATCAAATGTAAAACGGAGTCTGATAATAAATTATGTTATGAAAAGCCTGTAATTATTTCATAGCTAACCAAAAGTTACTTCATCCACTGAAATATGTATAAAGATTACGAGTCGCTTAATATGCGAGTTGTTAATATATATGTATAAAATATAATAACACCTCGCGATATCGCAAATAATTTACCTAAAAATGTATAGTATTCTAGCAGACCCCGCAAACGTTCCTTTGCCATATATGTTATTAACCCGCTTAATCCCCCCCCCCCTTATAACTTAGGGGTATGAAAAATAGATGCTGGCCGATTCTCAGACCTACACGATATGCCCACAAAATTTTATTAAAATCGGTCGAGCCGTTTCGGAGGAGTTCAATGTTTAACACCATGACACGAGAATTTTATATATTAGAAGATTTCTTCACAATACGGCATATTCAGAGAATTTTCCGTGTTCTTTCGGCAATCAAATAGTGATATTATAAAAAGCGTTAAAACAAAATTAAATGCGCTTAATTCTATTCGATTTTTGAAGGCAAACATTTAATATACATCAGTAATATTTGTATTCAAAATTGCTATTTACTAAAGTAACATTCCAATAAAATCAAAATTTCATTGAGTAATATTAATGCTCGTGACTTGTCCAATATTACTATTGGTTTTATTAAAACCTCTAAGGTACCTTATATACGCTGACTTTAGACGAGACGTCCTTTCAAAAGTTTCTATTCATTTTGCGTTCTAAGTTATTAAAAAAGAGATAAAAAATGAAACAAACTTTTTCGGATTTTATCGTGGTTTATTAAGTTTTTTAGATGCCCGACGTTTTGAATACTTTACAGCAACCATGGTCACGGGAAAATTTACAGAGGACGGTCAAAAGTTGTTTCACTCATTATGAGTGAAATTCGCGTTAACATTATAAAACAATAAGAGTAAGAAATTTGAAAAAAAAAATGTATTAGCCACTATATGGCGCTTCTAATGGAATATTTTACAAAGTCTTTTAAAAAGCATTATTGTTGTTTGAAAGAGTTACTACAAAAAGTTACTGACAAGTTTGCAACTCCAGAACATTACAGTACACCACTATTGACTAGATCATCCATAATTAGTCAATGTTACTCAATATACCTAAAATAATATAAACATGTAGTAGTATTTTATAAATACAAATAGATAAGTGTTGGAAACTATTTTAAAGTAATGATATACGTTATATCGGCGTCTAAACTGCGGTACTAAGTAACTTCGCTACTAGTTCATTTAGCTTATAGGAGTTTGGCGATAAACTAACTAAATATTTATGAGGCTGAACCATATTAATTTTTTTCTTTTTCGATTCCAGTCAAGTCCTTATTATCAATATTTTTAATTTTATCATTTATTTTAATCAATTATATTGGATTAATAAATACTTTGTAACTACGTCTAATATTTTAAAAATTAATTTGGTCCTTTCCTAACGTGTTATTTTTACTTAATAAAACACTTTACGCTCATAATGATTAATTGAAGTTTTCATTAAATTTATGTATTATTAAATAGCAATTTTCAGTTTTTTTTCTTTTTTATAAAAAGAAATTTATTTTAATGTATTTTATAACTTATAATTATTTTGTATGTTTATAAAAATATATTAGAAAAAAAGTTTTAAAATATTACTACGCCAAAATCCAAGTAATGTTTTTTACATTTCTTACACGATATACATACATTTTCATTTATTATTTAACTTTATGGCGACCGCAATAAAAATATTTATTCTGTGAAGAATCCGTGTATCTATATTTTATGATTCCAAAAATAGCAATAATACGTGGGCGAACGTACATCAGAATTTAAGATTTATATGGAGCCATTATCGACACATTCGACATGCTACTGTGTTGTACGATATTAGTAGAGAAATGCAAGTAAGTATCGCAGACATAGGTCACAGGCTATTCGTATATTCACTGAATACTGCACTATTACTGTACAGTAACTGTGTGTAAATAGCGTTCTGAACTTAAAAGCCTCTTTTTCGAAAGATTGGGCCTGAATCTTGATCTAATAACAGTTGAAAAACTTTATTTTTCTGGTTTGTCAGGAATGATTCTTATTCCAATTATTTTGTCTAAATATCCTACTGCAGACAGGGCCTTAAAAGACCTTTTTTTTCGATTTAATTTTATGTATAATCTTATAATAGCATGTAAATGTTAAGCTGTGGAAAAACTTACTTCCGGTTAGAATAAAACTGATTCTAAGCCTATTAACCAATTTAAATATGTATTGACTAGCCCGTTAGCGCAGTTTGTAGTGACCCTGCTTTCTGCTCCGAGGGTTGTGGGTTCGATTCCCACCCCGAGTCTGGGTGTAATATAAATATTTATTTATATATGTATTATTTATAAGTATGTTTATCGAAAACAAAAAAAAATGTAGCTATATACCAGTCGGCTGTTACCTATAACACAAGCATTAAGTTGCTTACTTTAGGAACAGACGACCGTGTGTGTATTGTGTAGATATTAAAAAAAAAAAAAAGTCAAATATATAATGCTAAAGTGTTCTGTAAGGAATTAATTTCAAATACTATACTTTTAGAAGCTAACTAGTTGTTGATTAATAACCTAAATCAATAATTATCATCGAGTTTTTTTGGCAAACGCGATAAAATTATGCCAAAATATTATGCGAATAAATGATAAAAAATGTATACGAACCTATTTGCGTATAAACATTAAATTTTTGAGCAATATAGAACGTAACTGTTTCTATCTTTTTTCAAATTCAAATTCAAATTTTTTTATTTCATGTAGGCCAACCTGTGGCTCTTATGACACTTCATAAATCTATTTATTATAATCATTTGTATAATTTATAATACATAAAATTACAGAAAATTGCAAGAAAAAACCACTAACATTTCAACATGTTCTATCTTAGTCTAATTATACAAGTAGACTATCAAGTGTCAAATTACAATTTACATAAGATTTCTTGATATAATCAACAAGAATGTTCTGAGATTAAAGTTAACTAGAGTAACAACTTGTTTCAAGCTCGAAAGCAAAAGTTTCAAACCTGTGAGTAATCTGAAATGAAGGGTAATTAGAAACGAAAACACATACACAAGAGCTATACAAGTTTCAAAGAAAGTTTAACTGTGGTAGGGCACAGCAGGAAATTTCCTGCTCAAAGTATGGAGCAGCCCGACTGGGGTAGTACCTAGAATTTACAAAATATCAAAGCTAAATAATACTGTTTTCAAACAGTGTTGTGTTACTGTTGGTGAGTAAGGTGACCAGAGCTCCTGGGGAAATTAAGGATAGGGTCGGCAACGCGCTTGCAATGTTTCTGGTGTTGCAGACGTCTATAAGCTACGGTAATCACTTACCATCATATGAGCCGTACGCTTGTTTGCTGACCTAGTTATATAAAAAAAAGTACGATTGGAACAGTTTTGCAGTCTTCGTGTTTCTTGTAATTTAAATTTCAGACGAAACAGAGCAGAAGATAGAAGAAGAAATTATTAGCAACCAGACTTTATTTTTCGTTACATTTGCTTTTACACTAGTTACTTTAGTCCAAAAGCCAATAAAACTGGAAAAAAATCATTAAAGCAATTACATCACAAATTCTCTTTGCAGGTTCAAATCACAGATTTAAAAAAAATTGATTCATTTTTATATAATTCAATTGATATGAGAAGAAGAGAAAATAAATGAAAAGAACTCTAGAAACACACACAAATCTAATGATTTAAACTTCCAACTATCATCCGAATGGAAAACTAAGAACAAAGAAACAAAAGTGATTAAGCGTAGCTGATGGTACGCGGATATGGTAGCTTATAAACGCAAGGAACACCAGAAACATGGCTACGCATTGCTCAACATATCCCCGACCCTCCCTAAGAGCTTTGGCTACTGTAATCACGAATATATATAATAATTATAATTATACATTATTATTAATAATTATACGCAACAGTAATTATTTATTTTTAAGTTTGAGGTGCTTCTCCAAACAGGGTGCCTAAAATTTTGAGCAGGATATTTCCTGTTGTGCTCTGCGTCAGTAAATATACTAATAATATCAATGGAAACCTCTTTCCTCAAATTGAAACACAAACATTATATTTCGATACATTTTGTGCAAATATTTTTAAAACAAAAAGCGTTGTTTTTACTGAAAGGTAAATCTTCGAAATCATAATATCAGCGGTGCGATAGAATCTGCTTTATACGGATTTACCTTTATTTTTCTTAGACTTAGCTACACGATATCGGAATATTAACAGTGACAGGTTTTCACTACTGGTAAATACCGATGTTGCTACCTCGCACGCTTTTCATAAATCATACAAATTTAATCAATATTAATGAAAAATAATGTAATAATTATTATAAAAAAAAAAAAAAAAAAACGCTTCACACTCAACGGCTCCAGTAGGATTTTCTCCTGTGTCGGGGGTCCGGAAATACACACAGTACACAATTACAAACGCCCGAACCACGACAAACATCTATATGGCCAATACAAATATCTGTCGTGAGCGGGGATCGAACCCGCGACCGCCAGCGCAACAATCACTAGAGTGTGACCGCTGCGCCAACGTGTCGTCGAAGATGATGAATTTGTTAAGGTTTTTATAGATATAATATATAGATACACACATATGCAGATAGAAAAATATTCAATTATCATAAAGAAAACTCTAATTTGTCATTCAAAAACCTATATAGATATTTGAGAAAAAAATTATTATTCTCTTCATGGGGCCAATTGAAGCCTAAATTAGAATTTTTTGGATTTTGATCTGTTTGTTTCTTTGTCCGCATATCACATGAAAACTACTTTAATGATACAAAATTTGATGTGGTTACCGCAGTTATATTGCTGTTTTGTTTTTTAACCGATTTCAAAAAAGGAGGAGGCTACTCAATTTGACCGTATATTTTTTTTGTATGTTCGGGGATGAACGTCGTCCTCGTTTATGAACCAATTTTAATAATTCTTTTATTGTTGGAAAGGAGATATCCCAAGTGTGGTACCGTGATAAGGAAACCAGAGTCTGATGATGTAATCCCAGAGAAATCGAGGGAAACCCTCGAAAATCGTAGTAACAAGTAGTGCATTTGTTGATTTTTTTCGTTTTTTTTTTTGCGGGCTCTTCGCACTGATTCATATGCTATCAGGGTGTTTCATTTTATAAAAGTGCGAAAAATTGCTTTCTGTTTATCGCTTAAATAAAAATCGCTTATAGTTATTCTTTACTATTTATTTATTCCGAATTAATATTTTGTTATGGTTTATTCCTTTACTAGAACCGAACTAGAAATCGAAAAATTGATTTAGATTTACACTTTCTAGTCGTACACTATTCGTTAAAAATTATTGATGTCATAATAATTGTGTTTGCAGGCAAACGAAAAACAAAACGACTTCAATTATATCGATAAGTAATACAACGTGGGTAGACGAAAAATAAGTCAAGTAAATGCGCATTATTAAAGATTACTCCAAAAGTTGTAATCAGATCTTGATGAAATTAAAATGTGACCATACGATAAACATCGGCTTTCGATTAAATTAAAAATTATTAAAATCGGTATACCCAGTAAAAGTTATGCGGATTTTCGACTTTGCCTCGATTTCTCTGGGATCCCATCATCATATCCTAGTTTCCTTATCATGGTACTACGCCAGGGATATCTCCTTTCTAACGAAAAAAGAATTATCAAAATCGATTCATAAAAGCAAAAGTTATCCCCGAACATATATTTAAAAAAAAAGATATATATATACATATATACGGTCGAATAGAGTAACCTCCTCTTTTTTTGAAGTCAACATGGCCAACACTGGCCGACAAAAAAATTACGAACTTGTTGGGTGACGTACACAGTAATTTGTATAAGAGCATCATACATCTTGGTTCTAAACAGAACCCTAAGAACCCAGAGTTTGAAACTGTAGTCCGGCTCTAACAAATGAAAATGGTGCTATAGGGTTTCCTACAATAATAAACGAAGAAATGTATAAAATAAAGGAGGATCAGATATTCGAGGACTTTTGGCACTTTTTCACGATTCTGAAAAATCTGTTTTGTTAAATTTCAATTTACTTCAGTATCCTTGATCACATTAAATTAATTTGCACGTGGCAGATTTTATAAGTGGGTAAGGTAAAGAAGAAAATTACAAACAATAAGAATACCTTAGCAATTGACTTCAAATTCAGCTAAATCTACAACAATAACGAAATTTCCCTACAAAAGTTTTCGAGAGATATAAAATTTTAATCTCTTTGTCTTGTAATCACAAGCTGTATAAAGTTTCTGCTAATTTAACTTTAGGTATTTTTATACCATAATACATAATAAGTAATTTGGTAATTAATTTGTGCATAGCACAATGTTTTTAGTGGAGGTTCACCTTGCTTTTTTGCTATTCCGCTTCTTTGAATTATTCCGTTATATATAATAGCCTATAAATAAGCTCGTCTACGTCTTAAATAATTTTGAAATAATGTTATATAAATGAAAGTGTCTAATTAATCAATAATCACCCTTTTTTGCCCTTGTCTATATTTATGACTAGCTGTGCCGCGGGGCGGTTTCACCCCCCCTAATTTGAGAAAAAGCATGTAGCCTTCTTCGGTAAATAGGCCATCTAACACAAAAATGTTTTTTTTTTTAATACAAATCAGTAGTTCCTGAAACTAAAAACTTTTCAACTTTATAGTATCATAGTATTGATATATAGATTTGCCCGAAGGAATTGTCGTATTTAGTAGAAAACATTTTGTAATTTTACATCTACCTGTGTAGTAACACGGTTTTTTTCCCACATGAATCCCGATTGTGTGGAAATTTCGGAATAAAAGTAGCCTATATGTCCTCCATAACCTCCTCTATCTTCAATTCACTCGTTTCAGAGATTAGCCCGCACAAATGAAAATACAGACAAAAATTTTAAAATTGTATGTGTTTTTTTATTGCAAATAATTTTAGCTAAAATAGCATTTGAAATATTTTAAAATTACAGACAGACACTTCAATTTTATTTATATGTATATACGTAGAAATGAATAGATAACAGCTCCACATAGTGGATCTTTAATATAAATATTTTTTAACGTGATGATACTTGATATGTCACAAAAAGAGATTCTAACGTAAAGAAAAAGATAATGAGCACTCGATACCTATTTGCTTACTGTAAGCGTATTTTCCTCTTCATTTCCTTGCAAACTTTTCCGCTGTGAATACGCCCCGCACGCATTGATTACACGATTTTAGATATTTCAATTTTTTTCCATTTGATAAAATAAAAGTGAAAGATTATTTATTCGCAAGATCTAGTTAGATTGAAAATTTTAAAAATGAAAATCAGATCAACTTATTTAATTTCCTTGTTTACCTACAAAGGTAAATATCGAGATAAGGTTTTATATCATAGAAATTGTCTAATGACGATGACTATATGTAAACCATAGCTGAAGCCTTTGAAAATGTTAAAAAGTGAAAAAAAATTATAGTAGGATGAAATCCGTTGGAAAAGGAAAAGTACAACGAAAATGAAAGGAAAAATAAATTACGGGCGAGCTGATGTCGAGAAGTGGGGGCATTTTCTGAAAACATTAACCATAATAATGGATATTTTTTTCACACCGTCAGAAAGTAGAGATTTTAACAAACAAAAAGCCCACCGACTTTTAAAAAAAAACTGATACTTTGACGTGAGAATTTTTAGTGTGAAAATTGAGATCGTCAGTAATTTATTTTTACTTTCAATTTTGTTGTGTTGTCTTTCCTTTTCCAATGGATTTCATCCTATTATAATTTTCTTTGGTTTCAAAAGTTGACCCTGATCATAGTAAAAGTAAAAGCTTTGAAGGAAAACTTAACTTTTAGTTATTATTTTTAAAGCATTAAAAAAATCAATTAAAAACTTTTTACTTTTAATTTATATTCTAGTTATCGTTGGACAGGCTTCTCAGTCTGGTATTCTTAGCAAGCCCTCTCACTTGATAAAAATATTGAACAAAAGTATAAAAAATTTAGTCCAAAATCTTTATAAATCCACCATGTTGGATTTAGAGTAACGTCACTTCATTTTTAACCGACTTCCAAAAAAGGAGGAGGTTCTCAATTCGACTGTATTTTTTTTATGTATGTTACATCAGAACTTTTGACCGGGTGGACCGATTTCGACAATTTTTGTTTTAATCGAAAGGTGGTGTGTGCCAATTGGTCTCATTTAAATTTGTTTGAGACCTAACAACTACTTTTCGAGTTATATCAAATAATGCGTTTTTACTTGACGCTTTTTTCGTCGACCTACGTTGTAATTGAATAATTCTTTTTTTGATACGTTGTAATTGAATTCTGATTAGAATAATTCTTTTTTTGTTAGAAAGGGGATATCTCTAGTTTAGTACCATGATAAGGAAACCAGGATCTGATGATGGGATCCCAGAGAAATCGAGGGAAACTTTCGAAAATCCGCAACAACTTTTTACTGGGTGTACCGATTTTGATAATTTTTAATTTAATGAAAAGCTGATGTGGTCATATTTAAATTTTATTGAGATCTGATAACTACTTTTTGAGTAATCTTTGATAATGCGTAGTTACTTGACTATTTTGTCGTCGATCTACGTTGTTATTACTTGTCGATGTAATCGAAGTCGGTTTTTTTTTCGTTTGTCTAAAAACACAATTATTTAAGTTAGTAGATCGTGTAATTTATGACAAATATTGTATTTACCTATATATATAATTGTGTCTGTTTGTAATATTAAAATAACTGCTTTTTACCTAAATGCATATACTTTGCTTTTTACTATATGTATACACGGTCTGTCTGTCTGTTTGTATGTCGATTTATTCCGGCTAATCTCTAAAATGGCTGAATTGATTTTGACGGGGCTTTCACTGGCAGATAGCTGTTGTAGTAAGGAGTAACTTAGGCTATTTATATTTTAAAAATTTATTTAGCTTATAACTCGACGAACTAAAGAATAACTTTGTTGTAAAACTCCACGCCGACGAAGTCACGGGCACAGCTAATTACTTAATAAGCTTCGACGTAAGTTTTAGACACTAATAAATAAGTTTTCAAGACACTCGCAGCCGTATATTGAGCCTTTGGAATAACTTAAAAAGTAATATCTCAACATTTTCAGTTACTACTTTGTTACTTATGAATTGAAAATATTAGAAGTTTTCAAAAATTATTTAAAAAAAAATCTATAAAGACTCTTGACAAATTAATAACTCTTATAAATGTCATATTTGTATCTCTTATGGTTTTTTTTTTACTCTAATAAAATTGCTTAAACTAATTATTTAAAAGTAAATTCATAATAAATAAAAGGACGATAAATAAGGATAAAAAATTGTTTTAATTTAAATAGTTATATTTATAGGTACTGCTTAAAAATCTTTATTTAATTGGGCTTCACATAATTTTAAATTTTCATTTTACAAAGTACATTGGTTTAATATTAAATTAATTAATTATAATTAATTTGAACATACTTTTGATTTACGACGAAAACAATCAGCAGATTCTTATTTAGGAACTGTAATTACATAACTCGATAAATATAAATTCAATCATTATAAAAAGGCTAACGTTTATAAATACGCTAATTTTGTTTGAAATGTTGATTTTGTAAAATAGCATCCATAATGCATATAATATTTTATTAAAAATTAAAATATTTTCTATTTATCTTATGACTAAAATGTTTAAAAAAAAATTCTATTATAGTGTTTGGCGCACAATTGCCTCGAATCTTTTATAAGTCGAAATCATCAACTTATTTAATTATCACGTAAAAGTCCTTGCTTTTCTAAAGTGGTGTTATGGTATTTAAATATATCTTTTGAAAAACAAAACTTTGGAGAACTAGCTTAATAAGTTTAGTAGTAGCTGGCTTTGAAATACACAGGCCGAAGACGGGCAGCAGCGTCTTCGGTGCGACAAAGCCAGCCCTGCGGTCACCAACCCGCCTGCCCAGCGTGGTGACTATTGGCAAAACACATAAGCTCACGCCATTTTTGGCGTAAACTTGTGGAGGCCTATGTCCAGGAGTGGACTGCGAAAGGCTGCTGTGATGAAGTTTAGTATTGTTGTTTAACAAAATAAATTATTAAGAAATATATATATTAGAAATATAATATTATTATTATTTAAGAAGAATTATTTTATTTTCAGATAAAACTTTTAGATGCCTCATATTCATTGTATTCACTTAACTCTCTCTTTATTTAATCTGTCTTATTTAAATCAAAACAATCAACACACAAAACTACTTTAAATTATTATTTTCACGTAAACTATAATAGTATAAAAATAATCACTCACCAATACACGTAATCACGAAATCCCAAAAACAAAAATGCACCATTAAATACTTTTCTTAAGTTCAATAAATAGTTATTGTAACTTATTTCAAATATTTACGATAATGTTCACAATCGCGACATCAACCCGTCCGCCTCTTTCGGGCTTATAATACCTACTGAGTGTAGGGGTGCGTTGGCCGTCGAATTTTGTACGTATATTATATGTATATAATATATAATAAGGAATTGAGTGTTCTTAAATTACATAGGGATAATAGATCTTATATGCATAGTTGCAGCGAATATTTTTACTTAATTGTTATAACTAATAAAGCATGTATATTTAAAATTAATTTAACTACGTTTGTAGGTAAATTTTAATGGACCTTTTCTGTATCTGCCTATATGCCATAAAATTTTGTTTTTGGGTGAATAATTAAAATATTATTTATTAGCAATACCCGTACGAATAATTCGCACTAAATAAGTAAAAATTTTACCGACCGTCAATCATGTTGACGTTGTTTCAAAATTAAAGTCGTCATATATATAATTTTAATAATTAATTAATTTACAAGCACAAAAGCAATATTAATTTTTTTAGTCGTGAATGTCGGTAGAGCAAACAATTATCTACAACATTATGCATAATTTATGTGGAGTAATTGTGAGGTTTTTTTCTAAAAAGGGAGGCAAACATCTCACCTTATCACCCTAGCGTATTAATATAATTATATGATTTTAATAAAACTCTTGCACGACATTTTCAGTTAAATATGTATGTAGATAATACTTTATTTCAAATTATATAAATTATTTTCAAAGAATTATATTGATTATTTAAGAAGAATATTGGTAGTGATAGTTTTATCTGTCATGTTATATTAGTTGATCATTTTTAGTCGATTGACGCAAACTTATGCTTTTCCGTGAAATTTCCACGTTTAATCGCAATACCGATTCTCTTGGCGAAATTGCACAGGAGATTTTCAGTCCTGTTTTGTTTTTATACATTACATGGTATTATTTCTTTGATTAATATTTTTTTTTTTTATAAATAAAGTTATGTCCACACGCTTAAAGTGCCCATGCTTTTGTTATTCAGATTTTTAGTTTTATTACTGATCGTTTACTTGTTACACTACTGCAGCTTACATTAAGAGACCTAATTATTCTGTCTTAGTATCCCTAATGCAGACGTGAGTCCACCGACCAAAATTATGCTAAACTTAATTGATATCTTACATGCAAAAAGACATAGAATTATATTGCGCCTTACTTTAATTATTGTTGTCACTATTATAATTATTACTATTGATTAATATATTTACATATTGGAGATATTTATGGCTAGCCCTTTGGTGCAGTTTATAGTGACCCTGCAGTCTGCTCCGGAGGTTGTGGGTTCGATTCCCAGCGCGAGTCTGGGTGTAATATATATGTTTATTTATATATGTAGTATTAATATGTATGTTTATCGAAAAAAAGATGTAGCTATACCAGTCGGCTGTTACCTATAACACAAGCATTAAGTTGCTTACTTTAGGAACAGATGACCGTGTGTGTATATTGTAAATATTTATTATTATTTTGCTGCTTTTTTTATTGTTAATATTTTGCGTTACAATTAATATTGTTCAATTCGTATTTAATAATAATGTATGTCCTTAAGTATTTATTTATATGAGGGCAAAATTTGCAAACATTACCTGTAAAAATACAAAAAAATTGTCGATTTTTGGTCTAAAGGCTGGCTCCATTTACTATACCATTATATATATGTTGTAGAGAAATGTCGAGACAGGTTCGTTAGACGCGTCTCGGTCTCGAGTCTAAGTCTAACAATAAGGTAATTCTATCCGAGTATTCTTGTTCATTAATCAAAAATCGAAGATAGTTTCTCTATAGTCTGTCACATATTTTATAACCTATGTTTACAGAGATAATGTGTTGTTCTAGATGCGACTATTGTATAGGATTATATAAACTTATTATAATATTTTACCGTAGTTTATATTTCTATGGTAGGATTGTTTGTGGCCAACCAACCAGGAAGGGATCCCTGAGAAATCGAGGGAAACTCTCGAAAATCTGCATAGCTTTTTACTGGGTGTACCGATTTTAATGATTTGTAATTTAATCAAAAGCCGATGTTTATCATGTGGTCACATTTTAATTTTATCGAAATCTGATTACAACTTTTGGAGTAATCTTTGATAATGTGTATTTACTTTACTACTATACTATACTACTATTTTTTCATCTACCTACGTTGTATTACTTGTCGATATAATTGAAGTCGGTTTTTTTTCGCTTGCCTGCAAGCACAATTTTTGTTATACCAAAACAGTCGCTATGTCGAATATTCAAAAAAAAATCTTCATCTTTTGTCGACGAAATATTTTGTATTTAATAAAACATTTTACACGCTTAACGACTCTGTTCACTTTTCGTTCAATTCATGAACACGGGTCTTTCTGTGTTTGCAAGAGCCTAAGGGAAATTCGTTTTGTCGTATTTTACAATTTACCATTATTAGATACTGCTCTAAAGAGCGGTAGAAAATGTAGGAAATGTAGGATATTTTATCAGTATACTCGTAGTCTATTTTCATTCTTTATATACCGATACCAACTTTTTTAAACGACTTCAATAAAAGGAAGTTCTTAATTTGACCGTTTTTACTCCTTTTAAATTGTTTGTGTGTGTGTGTGTGTGTGTGTTGTGTGTGTGTTACCCCAAAAATTATTACTTGGTGTACCAATTTTGATGATAATAAGTCATGGTTGTGTTTGCTTGGAAACGAAAAAAAGAAGCCTAACATACCTTCTTAGAGAGTATACTTAAAAACTTATGCTGAAGATGTGTTATTATTTTCAAGTGTACGAGTATTTATGCGTATTCAATTACAATGTCCGATCAAAATTCTTGATACATAATTTAAACAAAATAACACGTCAATAAAACTATTAACCATATGCAAGTACATTCACATTGAGAATTTTTAAAGCTTTCTTGAAAGGCGTATCTAAAGAAGTCTAGTAACTTTTTACGCCTGGTCGCTTACATTTATATATATATATATATATGTATATATGTGTGTATGTGTGTGTGTGTTTAGATATTGTGATTTACTAATTAGTGGAAAATTTTGTGGTTATATAAATCTGGTTTATGTTTCAGCGTAAAAATGTCGAGATTGACTGAGATGGTTGATCGACCTCTCACGGAAAACCTCTGCCGCGTTGCTTCAATGTCATCAACTTTTTCATTTGTTATTAAATTTTTCTTTGGATCTAAAATTGGAGGAGGTCCTCAATTCGATAGTATTTTTTATCTATGTTACCTCAGAACTTTTGACTGGGTGAACCAATTTCTATGATTTTTATTAATCGAAAGGCAGTGCGTGTCATGTGGTCTTATTTAAATTTGATCGGGATCTGATGACTACTTTATGAATAATGTCTTTTTTTTTGTCAACCTACATTGTATTACTTGTCGATGTAATTGAAGTCGTTTTTTTTTTTTGTTTGCGAGCAAATACACTTACATTCAATATCCATGTAAGTAAAATAATAATGCTGTCATAAGTATTTAAAGATAGTAATAAATATTTCTTTGATATAACGTTATAGCTAGGCTTTAGTAGGACTGGGCTGAGGAGAAACTGGCTGATTTCAACTCAGTTATTTTAAGCCTGTTGACACTCAGAACAATGTCCAAAGAATTTGGAGTATATATATAGTTGTTCTCATATTTGTATTAACAAGTTACTTATTTCAAATTTTAATTTAACTATTATTATTTGCGTCTTGAACATAATTTCTTAGTTAACTGTTATATTATGTACATTTAAGAACATTTGAAAAGCTATAATATTTATTTTAATCGTGGCCTATTAGTTGTGTGTAATGGCTTTCACTCACACAATTAAAAAATACGTACACGGATGGGCCAGCGCTGAGCTAAATGCCACCTTTTCCACCATGTTACATAAACACTTCCCAGCATTCTTGCACTGTAACTGAGAAGCACCTTGTCATGCTCATTATGAAGGAGGGAAATATTTAGGCTACACAGTGCGATTAACATTAAAAATTCAATATCAAATTTTTTGTAAGCACAATGCTCATAGCACGCCTTCTCACGGGTTAATGTAATACGCAGATATTATTGAGCAAAAGTTGCAGCCGTTTGATTCTGGCATCACAGTATATGATAATGCATGTTCATCGAGCCCGATTATTTACTATAATCCATCATATAAACAATCTTTATTTTTATTGCTTGATAGATTTGTAGGCTGCTTAGCATTTGCTATTTATTTATGTATGTAAAAAAGGCGTAATTTTGTATTGCAAGAGATTTGATTACTATTATAATAGATAAATTATTGTTTAGTAGTTACACATTGTTTGATTCTAAAATATAAAATTTACGTGTAATTATAACAAGAAGTTTGTATATATTTTCAAGAAATAGGTTTTATTAATTTGATCCTTCTGTCAATAAATAAATAAAAAATAAAACTAAAAATTGATTATTAAATTTGGCATTATAAACATTTAAAAAATTCAAATTAAATAAAAATTTCAATATTTTAAGTAACATGCCGAGTGCACGACGACGCAGGTTTTCCGTGCAGAATGAAATCGCGAATCGAGAAATCATAAAATCACAAAATGAAACACAAATAAGGTAAAAAATACACAATTACTTAACATTTGCACATTCCGACTATATATTTATGTTAAATTTATTTTAATTGTATCTATAGAAGCACCTAAGTTAAATAAGAACTTGTAACGCATATGCGTATTGCATATGCGTTACAAGTTCTTAAAGATGTTACAGTATTGTTTCAGTACAGTTTATCTCACTGCAACTAGGAACAACTGAAAGCTATTTTTTTTCGGTATCCGTACTTTTTGTATGCCTGTTAACAGAAATAGGGCTAGACTTTAGATTAAGAACCGCATTTCGAAGTTAAATAGGTTGGGTTTTTTTTTTGTAACCAAATTATGTCGATAAACAGTCTAATTTGGTAGTTAGATAGGTTAGTGTTATTTTTTTCTGTGACGAAATTATGCCGATAAACGGTCAAATTTTAAGCTTAGATACGGTTCTTAATCTAAAGCCTTACCCAGAAATAGTGTAATATCAATAAGAAGATTACATTTGAATAAAATTCGAAGTGGGTATCTTAATAAATTCTTTTAAACATATTTTGTTCTCAGTCAACATAATTTAGAAGTAAATTTACAAAAAAATAGTGGCAATGATGTACGACTTAAAAATAAACCTCAAGCAAACAATTCCAAACATTCGTCATCTTCGAAAACAGTAACTGAATGCAAAAGTAAAAGTTCTATAATAAATGTCCAAGAGAACACTGCTATAACATCAGATAAAGAAGTAACTGCAAGTTCAAGTAACATTAATCTTTTTACTATTTTAAATGATACAAATCAATTGAACACTAATATGTCTAAAGAGAATATAAATTTTAATAACAATAAAAGTAAGAAGATGGATAATCTAAGTGCTCGGAGGGATCGTACACCAAGACGTGATAAACACCTACACCGTGTAAAGGTTAGAAGTCCGAAACGAAAGGCCCCGCCTATCGATAAAGAAAATAAAAGAAGATCAATAGGTATAAGTGTAAATATGAATGATTGGAATGAAATACACAATAAAAGTGAAATAGAGATACAAATTACACAACAAGTCGTAGAAGTTGGTGAAAATACGGAAGAGGAAGAAAGAACAAGCAATAATTCTGTTGAAGATATGTGCCGGATTTGCCACAGCGGAGAAGCTGTTTCGGCTGATCTTGGTGATCTTTTATCAGCATGCTCTTGCAGAGGGACTATAGGAAGAGTTCATGTGAAATGTTTGGAACATTGGCTAACTGAATCTGGTAAATCTAGATGTGAATTATGTGGAACTAAATATGTAACTCGACGCGTCCATCGATTTGGAGTTTTGAAGGCTTTGATTATTTGGGTACTCAGTCACAATTCAAAACATGTACGTATAAATCAAACGATTTTTATTGATTTGATTTTTTCTATTTCTTATAAAAAACGCAGATACTCAGTGCACATCTATCATCTATGGGACTAGTGTACGATCTTCATGACTCTAGTAATCTAACCTTCAACACTGTGGGTTATGGTTTTACGCTCCAGCCTGTAATATCCTACTGCTAAGCATAGGCCTTTTTCCCCACGTAGGAGAAGGATCAGAGCTTAATCCACCACGTTGCTCCAATGCGGGTTGGTGGATATATTTCCTACTACGAGTAACGTTCGCTATCAGGTTTACATGATAACACTGGTACCGACAGTTTAACGTGCTCTCTAAGGCACGGTGGACCACTCACAAGAACTACGCAAATACCCATACCAAGGCCAACATCTGTATGTCCAATACAAATGTTTGTCATGTGCGGTTAGCAAACCCGCAACCGCCAGTGCAACAGCCACAAACCAGTGCTGTGACCGTTACGCCAACGCGGAGTCTATAATATTTGCTTCATGCTAATACAAAATAAACTCATCTGCCTCTCTCCGTGTCAAATAATCTGCATACTTGAGATCGACGATTGTTTACTATCCAAATCATGTGATAAATTTCGTAAATGAATATTATACTCTTTTATTTCTTAAAGATAATGACATCAATTATATCGACAAGTAATACAACGTATGTAGACAAAAAAATAGTCAAGTAAATACGCATTATCAAAGCTTACTCCAAAAGTTGTAATCAGAACTCGATGAAATTTAAATGTGACCATATGATAAACATCGGCTTTCGATTAAATTAAAAATCATCAAAGTCGGTACACCCAGTAAAAAGTGATGTGGATTTTGAGAGTTTCCCTCGATTTCTCTGAGATCCTATCATCAGATCCTAGTTTCCTTATCATTGTACCACACCAGTGATATCTCCTTTCCAACAAAAAAAAGAATTATCAAAATTGGTTCATAAACGACGAAATCATCCCCGAACATACATAATATATAATAATTAAATAATAAATAATATATAATAAAATTTACAATAATGTAGTTATTAGTTTACCTGTTTATCAAGATACGTGTTTTAATTTAGAATAAGAATTTCACAGTATAAATCCGTTATGCTGTAAAAAATTCAGTTCGTCGTTTACTGAAAGCTAAAATTATTGTTATATGTATATTGTTTTTTGTGTTGAAACAAACAAAAGTTTGGAAATCTTTCACTCCAAAAGTTAATACTACCATGCTCTATATTTCGTATTCAGCAAAAAAGGACTACGCAAAACTCCTTACATAAGGTTTCGGATAATTCAATATGGAAATTCATGAATACCATAAATGGAGAATAATATTAGTTTGACGGAACTTTTCATTGAGGTGTTTAAATGGCTTCTTATGTAATATTGGCAAACGTGGATGTTGTCATCAGCAAAAGAATCCCATACAAAAAATTGTATTCTTAAAAAATCGTTTTAATTTTATTCTTCTTGTTAAACGAGTGTGTACAATACAGAGTTCCACGTTTGAATTTATTTTTATTTTCAATTTACTCTATTCATTAAATGTATAGCGTAATAATTATCGTGACTTAAGTATTATATAATATAGAGTATTTATGTCTGAAGACTTTTAAAATTAACCTTTCATTATATTTTGTTACTGCTGGCTTTGGCAGGCCGAAGACGGGCGGCAGCGTCTTCGGTGCGACAAAGCCAGTTCTGCGGTCACAAACCCGCCTGCCCAGAGTGGTGACTATGACTAATATTAACGCACATGAGTTCACGCCATTTTCGACGCGAACTTGTGGAGGCTTATGTCCAGCAATGGACTGCGATAGGCCGAAGTGATGATGATGATGATAAAGATATCTTTAAACTGATTTTTTTTTTGTGATTACAATTAATCGCGCTCTGAAGTAACATACCGTGAGTTACTGAGTTTATTCGTATTATCACGCTTATCATAACGAAAGAAAGTCAAAATTTTCAGTGATTAGATAAATATGTAACCAATTATGATATAACTATCTGATTAACTTTGTGACAAAAGTAAAGATTTTGAGATGAAAATAATAGCATTATTATTGGTTTAACAGTAATTATGAAAACATATAAAAAATATTCATTCAAATTCTGACGACACAATAAATTTTTATAATGATAAAAATAAATATCGTTTGATTAAAATTTTATTTTTAAAAAGTAAAACGTAATGAATGAAAATAATTCGTTCTTACACAGTATTTATATTTTCAGATGATCGTCGACTTCCTTGGAATAATGATAATGACACCGATCGCCTTGGTCGCAGCTGGCTTAACGGGAAGGACGTTTGCCGGTCTGATGGCGCAGGATCATTTGACGCCATGGCCATTAGCTTCTACATTTGTTCTTGCGTGTATGACTCTCGTAAGTCATTTTATAATTATTCTTTAATACGACTTTTTACTAGTCAAATAGTATTTTAAAAGTAGTTAACTTAGTGTCAATAGTTATTAATGCAAATGAATTAATAAAAAAATTGTAAGCTAACTTTTAAAAGATAGACAAGCCATTATAGAATTTTTTCTTGGCTAATTTTTCTTTCTCGTTTTCATACAATATCTAAGAATATTATTTTGTATTTTGATATATATCTCTTCAAGTTAAGCCATTTACGCTACGGAGCTTAGGTGATCGTCAGCGTAAGAGTCAGAAAATCCGTTGCTTTGGGAACCGTGAAAATAATTATCTCATCATATAAAAATATTATTACTTAGAACACAGAAGAACAACAAATAAAGTAATATATAATTCTTTGAATAAACAACTCCAACTGCTTCTATAACAATTTTGTCTGCTTTATGTTATGTGAACATAATATATGCTGCTGCTAAATATATATATTAATTTTTTAATCAGCTATACCCGTGCGAGTAATTTGCACAATTATACGTGAGTTGATTTAAAATTGAACAAAAAAAAATTACCGATCATCATGTTGACGTTGTTTCAAAATTAAAGTCATTATATGGCAGCATTGATGTATTTTGTCTCAATGTATATCTATATATATAATTTTAATAACTAGGTACTTAATTTACAAAAATAAAAGAAATAATACATTTTTTAGTTGTTGATGTGGGTAGAGCAAGCAATTATCTGTAAAATAATATATAATAATTTTTGAGGAGTAATTATGAGTTGTTTTTCTAAAAAGGTAGGCAAACATCTTAACCTCAGCGTATTAATATATATGATTGGTCAGTAAACTGTTACACTTACATAACCAAATATAAAGTACAGTGGCGCGTGGCAAATACGCGAAATGAAAATGATGACTGAAATTCGAAATGAATAAAGTTCTAACTACGGAAACGCTTATCATTTCACCAACGCTCGCTTAGACACATATGTTAGGAATTTATAAGCCAAACTGTATTAGCCTCTAACTGTAGTAATAGTCATCAGTCTGAAGAATTAATATTTTACTATATACTAGCGAACCGCCCCGGCTTCGCACGGTTGCAAAAACTATCAGTGTTCCTCTATTATATTATGCATGTATTATACATATAAACCTTCCTCTTCAATCACTCTATCTATTAAAAAAACCGCATCAAAATCCGTTGCGTAGTTTTAAAGATTTAAGCATACATAGGGACAGAGAAAGCGACTTTGTTTTATACTATGGAGTGATTCAATCAATTGATATTTCTGTTTAATCTCTCTGTCATAAATATGTGTCATAATATTAATATTTATGTTGGTCATGTGAAGTTTAAAATTTATACGTATTTCCTTACTTTATATGTACTATTACTATGCTTTCAAAATCATCGCCTCATACCATATAATACTAATAAGATGATTAAAAGCAAATTTAAAAAAGTGTGTGTGTGTCATCTCCGACGCACGACTGGAGTTTACTTCTTCAGATTGTCTGTAGAGCTTAGCTTGAGCTTTAGAGTAGCAGAGTTGTACTGTAGGCACAAAAAAGGTTTACTAGTCTAAATAAAAGATTTATACCATATTAAATGGTATATAAATAGCGGCATCTACCGGAACATTATAGGGTTATTAGAAAACGTCATTACTCCATAAATCGGAACCCTATTGAGTTCCGATAGATGGCGTGTCTGTATGTAATATTAAAATAACCGCGTTTTACTAAATTCATATATATTTACACACGGTAGGTATACCAAAACAACATTTTTTATAATTTTTGTCTGTCTGTCTGTTTGTTCCGGTTAATCTCTGAAACGGCTAGACGATTTTGATGGGACTTCACTGGCAGAGCTGGTTTAATAAGGAGTAACTTAGGCTAGGAGGAGTATTTTAGAATTTTATTTATTATAGCTGCGAACTAAACAATACCTATTTTGTTGAATTCCACGCGGACGAAGTCGCGGGCATAGCTAGTAAAAAATATAACATAATAACAGACTTAAACTTGTACGTGAATAATATATGTGGTAGCTTGTTATTAGCTTTTTTTTATTCATATTCTGTATTAGTTATAGTTATAATAAGCTGTAAGCTATCCTAATAAAATAAAATAAAATAATCCTTAAATAGACTTTTTTATAACTGATTTTTCAGGTATGCTATTACTGCTGGGTGGTATCAGCTCTGACTCGTCATGCACTCGGATGGTGGATTTGGTATCGATCCCATTACGAAGTGAGACTGCAGTTGCGACAAGAAAACGAAGAATGAACAACGTAACTAAATGAAACGAAAAATCCAAAGCGAATCGTAGTCATTTACGTCACATTTACTGTGTTAAAACATTTTAAGAATAATTATCTCCTATCCTATACCATATGAAGACAAGTGAAAATTATGAAAAAATTAAAAACTCATAATGCATTGCAGTGATTCATTTTTATGAAAAAAACATACGAACTCTCCAATCCTCAAATTTATTTCCGGGTAATGTACGAAATTTAAGTAAAATAAAAAAAATTCAATTTAATTTTGATTGTTTTAATAATATTTTTAATACTTAATTAATGACATGTGGACATCGCTCTGGTGTAATGGTGCGTGTGGGCGCTCACACAATATGGCGATGGTGGGTCCGTTTCTCGCTCAGGATGGATATTTTTATTTGCACAAATATTTCTTACCGGTTTGGGTCTCATATATAAACAAATTGCAGAAATAAAACAAATCATCAATACATATAATAAAAATGTAACAGATCGTTGTCTGTACATGGAATATATGTGAGAAAGAATGTTATTGGGACCTTTATCAACGCAAATAGCACCTAAAACAATGATTATTAGAATTTTGGTCTGTTTGTCTGAGCGTTTGTGCACGCTAATCTCAGAAAAGGCTTATCCTATTTAGATGAGGTTTTCATTAGTATATTGCGGTAAGCTTCACTGAATATTTAGTGTTTGTGTCATGTCAATCGGTTCATAAATAAAAAAGTTATGCCTATTTAAGGAATCACGTTGAACATGTAAATACCCAAAACGCGGATGGAGTCGCAGGCACAGCTAGATTTAAATTACATCTTATCAAATCATTTTTATTAACAGTCCCAATTTAAAAAATGGTTACTATAATAAAAACACCAGGATCCAAAATGGCGTTAGTCAAAACAATTTTGTTACCATTTCGTCAAACAGGCAAAACAAAGCCTTTGAGAATCCACTTTTATTCGATTTTTCATTTAAAAAGAACCGATAAAGCACTTTTCAAAATTAATTTTGAGCGGTGAAAATAGATACAGTTATACGACATTTTCGATGTACGAAAAATTTAAAACGTGTCAAAGCATAAATTGCGTTAGCTTTAGTGAGGAGAATCTTAAATAATTTGTGTTGTTAATTATCAATTGTATGTTGATTATATTTATGTGATCAATATATTAATGTATTTAGATTAAGCGCATTTAAACATAGCCCACTACTGAAAAAAATACTTGAGATATTGTTTTTAAACAAATTCTGACATATGAACTATTAACGACTGCAGAACTTTCATTAGCATAAGCCTGAAACATGCTCAGACATATTACATATTGATTTTTATTTCATTTAATGAACAAAAAAATTAGTAATTAATTTAGACTGTAAAAGCTCACTGGCTCTCTCTCCGTGTAGGAGAAGGATCAGAGCTTATTCCACCACGCTGCTCCACTGCGAGTTGGTGGATACTATGAGTAACGATCGCTATTGATGCGCTAGTGTATACTAATAATAAAAGCCTGGACGATAGCATGCTTTCTAAGGCACTGTGGGAGAACCCACAAGGGCAGATATCTAAACCGGAAACAAATATTTGTACAAACAAATATTCATCCCGAGCGGAAATCGATCCCACAAACAGCCGGTGTTTAGTCGCGTACATGGTATACGTACCACTACACCAGAGTGGTTGTTAAAAGTTACTAAGTATTACTTATAATAAATTAATTATAACTGCGATTGCCTGCTCATAATTACGACGGATGCAACTCAGTGGGACGACAAGTAAAAAATTTATATGATAGACAATTAATAAATAATAAAATATTTTTAATGAGTCATAAAGAGTATCAGAGAATGAAAAAATCTAGCTGCGGCTGTAACCTATTACATAAAGTTGCTCTAAGAACAGACGACACGTGTATATATGCTAAAGATAAATGTTTATTTATTTACACGGATACTTTTTTAATGTATCTTTTTATTATTTATATTTGTATGTTTGTATTAATATACTATTTTATGTTGTATAACTGTATAAACTACCTCAGCGCAGAACTGTTAGGTCTCAAAGTCTGAACATACCTCTCAGAACGTTATGTTACTTAAATTTTGAAAAATAGTTAATTATAAATAGTACTGAATTATAATTTAGCAATACAATAACTTACATATAAATACATGGTTCTATTAAAAAAATAAATCTTTACAAAATGTCAGAAATCTTTCACGGTATTATCTGATTTCGTAGTATATATCAGATAAATTAATTAAAAAGTAGTTCGTAGAAATACAAACTCACTGTATAAAGATAACCATAGAAAATTATTTAGATTGTAAAGTTATATTTATGCACGTAAAAACCGAATTACAAATATTAATTGAATAACAATTTATGAAAACTTTACAAAAACTTCAAGAGTCGGTTTGAAGATTTGACAACAACGTTACTTGTAGTAAAATATCTATCTGTACATTAAAAGAAGGTTGACATAATTATGCCTTGCAAAATTTAGTAAATTATTTGCCGAAAATGTAACTTTTCCTCACTTCGTATTCAAAATAACTTTTCTATTTCTTACCGAATCAAAAGGTAAATTCTATAGCCAATTAAAGATACGAAAAATGTAGTAAAATAATTTTTTAACTTTATTATATTGTCTTAACACAAAGATAGTGAGAATACACATTTACATTAGTTTACATGACAATACACATTTGATTTTCTATAAAACAACGTATTTAATGATTCTTAATAGATGAAACGTTATCCAAGTAATGGGGCCAACTTCTTATTTCTGCGTAAAGCTTTCTACCCGGACTCTCCGTCGCAATGAGTTTTTTATGGGCCACCAAGTTATAGTCAGGAGTCAAGTGGCCTTCTTCGACACCACATTGAATAAGATTCTGCGCTGCCTCAATCTGTGCTTGTAGAGGCACGTCGGCTAAAAGGAAATTATTAATTTTACTTTTTATTTTACACCAACACATTAAATAAAATTGTATGTGTCAGCTCCGACTCACAACTGAAGTTTACTCTTTTAGATCGTCTGTCTAAATTGTCAAAAAACTTACTATTCTAAGAAAAAAATCAACACCATATCAAATGATAAATAAACGAACCAAAATAACGCCATCTATCGGAACCCAATGGGTGGCTTCTTCCGATAGATGGCGTTATTAGTAAACGTCGTAATACCATTGATAGCTTTATTTGATTAATTTTTATGATAGATGGCAAATAAGAAAAACGTAACGAGGTGATTCGTTCAGTGGATTTGACTGCTCATATTTTTTTTCATACCGGGGGCCTAATATGAAAATCGATTCTTAACTCCAAAACTTAAAGTAAATACAGTATAATAAGTGGTCTTGAGGCTCCATAATACAGTCAGCGTTCTTGAGACTCCACAACAAATAGGTTTTGATTTATAGATTTATTTACTGAGCTATTTTAGTGTTCATATATTTTATCTGGAATTTATTCCTCATATTTGTATATAACAACGTTCAAAACATGTAACATCATTTATACATCATATTTATTTCCCATGTAAGAATATTTTTACAATCACGTCTCAGGTTTTTAGAAAACCTTATACCATGTATGCAAAAAAAATGATAACTTACATTCCATTTGTATTCAACCCACGAGATCAGTAGTTTATGAAAAAGTTACAGAGAATAAAAAAAATCTGTCCCTTTTTAACCGACGTAAAAAAGCAGGAGGTTACTCAATTCTCAATATCATTATATATATATAAATATAATGTATGTTCTGGGATAACTTCGTTTATTAACCGATTTTGATATATCTTTTTTTTTTTTTTTTTGAAAAGGAAATATCAGGAAGAAAGGAGGATCTGGTGATGGAATCCCAGAGAAATCGAGGGGGAACCCTCGAAAATCGTAGTGACGACTAGTGCGTTTGTTAATTTTTTTCGTCTGCTTACGTTGTATTACTTGCCGATGTATCTGAGTCGGTTTTTTTCGTTTACAAATACGATTACGATTATTAAAATTAGTGTGACGCACAAATATGTATAAATTTGTAGCTAAAGTAATGATTGCACATAAAATACATACATTAAATTTACTTTGCACAAATCAGTTACACGAATAAAAAATAATAAAACACGTCACTTTGAAAACCAAAAATAATACTCTAAGCTTACGATTACATTTTCTATTAGTGAGATATATCTAAAATAATGTGTTGAAGTACTTACTATTATAGTTTCCAATAAACGATATGCCTATGGATTTACTATTGTAGCCATAGGTATGAGCTCCTACGCGTAACCAGCCGGAGCCTTCGTAAGCTTTTCCATTTCCGCCAATCAAAAAACTAGAAATATATTAATTTAACTTTAAATAGAATGACCCCGGAAAGACATTATAACGCAAACGAAAAACCATCTTACAACAATGTAAAAAAATGAGCATTTCAATATTAGCATCTTTATCATCATCATCTTTTAGGTTGTGGAGAGAGATGCCATTTAATACAAAATAAACACTAATTGAAAAACTTAACATAAAAGCAATTAAAACTACAGAAGATGGAGCAATATCTATATACTGCTCCAATCTTCAGATCCTACTTTAAGTCAAATCATCTTGTATTAATCTATACTAATATTATAAAGCTGAAGAGTTTGTTTGTTTGTTTGTTTGTTTGAACGCGCTAATCTCAGAAACTACTGGTCCGATTTGAAAAAAATTTGTTGGAAAGGAGATATCCCTAGTTTGGTACCATGATAAGGAAACCAGGATCTGATGATGGGATCCCAGAGAAATCGAGGGAAACTCCCGAAAATCCGCATAACTTTTTACTGGGTGTACCGATTTTGATGATTTTTCATTTAATCGAAAGCCAACGTTTATCATGTAGTCACATTTAAATTTCATTGAGATCTAATTACAACTTTTGGAGTAATCTTTGATAATGCGTATTTACTTGACTATTTTTTTAGCTACCTACGTTGTATTACTTGTCGATATAATTTTAAGTCTGTTTTTCTTCGTTTGCCTGCAAACACAATTATATACTGTGTAGTGATTATATGAAGGGATAAAGCGCTCTAAAGTTTTACTCTCAGCGTCACTAAGCGTTAGCTTCGTTAAACGTCAACTTCAGTTATTTCGCGCGATTTCACTTCTCATATTTTTTTAATACCATGAGTCTTCGTCAAAATAAAAGAAATAAAAACATACTTCATTCCTATATCCCAAAAATTTAAGGCTTCCATGTGATTGTTTTGGATGCTCTGTACAATATCTTGACACTCTTCATCAGTGCTGCATGTAGGAGTGGCTGTGTGCTGAATTATAACTAAATTAACTGGCCGTGGCAGGTACTGGACATGTAGTGGACTCAGGCCTCCCCATTGTTTTTTAGTCACAAGACCAGGGCATACTGGAAAGAAACATATTATTAGCAAATTATATATAAAAAATTATTGTTAGAACATTTGTCCGTTTGTGGTTTTTGTCGGTTGTCTGTAATTAAATTTTCCTGCATTCATGTCCTCGTATTTTTACAATTTTGTTTGGTGTCCGAAAGTATTAAAAACAAATCTGAGTGCTTATTCGATTCTATAAATAGCAGAATGTCAATAATAATCAATTGGCTACAATCCATAGTGTTAAAAACTTAGAACGAAATAATAATGTTGACATGACTTGATTTACAACTAGCTTATAAATATGACTTGTTTCATCTCACGATTTTGTTCATTGTCGTATAGATTTAACAATAAAGCTAAAATAAATATGGACGTTATTACTTTTAACTTTCATCATATAGGTAGTTATTTAGTTTTAATAATTAAAATAATAAATTGAAGTCGTACGTACCAGCGTTCACACGCGTTAATTGTATTACGATAACCACTAGAACACTTAAGTTTAAAATCATTTTACACATTGTACTCTTGCAGCGTCTAGTGCTATGCAAAACTGAATAAAGATCTGGGATGTGTTATTGACCTTTATAATATCATCAGTGTCAAGACAACTTTAAAAATCCTCAGTTTGCCTCTTTCTTTTTATATAGTAAAAACAAAGACAGCAAATAGCAATGATAACGCTCACTAATGAAGCCATACTTTATTAGCGAAGTTTGCGTGTGTCGATTTATTTATTCGTATTAAAGGTTAGTAATGTACAGCATGTGACTCGCAATTAGTTCTATATAAATCACACTTTTTTTTATAGTTAAGTAACACAAACAGTTGAAATAAACAAAATACAATTAAATTTACAAACATAAAACATAAACCAAAAATTTGTCCCGAAAATAATTTAGCACAATCAGCTTTTGCTAAAACGAACAGAAAAAATACATTTGTTTAAAAAAAAAACTTTATATTTTTATTGTCTTGCATTACAATCATGTTGTTTGTATTTTATCGCTATGATTTAAAAATACTTGATATCGTTTATATTAATTATTCTTTGTTATTATTTATTTATTATGAAACTCAGATAAAAATATTGACAATATATATTTGTACTCAACATGTTGTACATAATACGTTATCTCAACATTATAGTTTACATTTTTATACTTTAGTTACAAGAAATTTTTTTGCAGTTAAAGTTTTACGTCATACATAATAAAAGGGGATTCCCTTTTTGAGTCGTCGACGACGACTGTGTCTTCAAGTTATGTACCTATTACCGATATAGCCCACAGAATTGGCAAGTTGAAGGGGCAGTGGGCTGGTCATCTGTGTCGCAGGACCGATGGTTGTTGGAGTAGATGGGTCCTGGAGTGGAGACCGCGTCTTGGCAAACGCAGTGTGAGACGTCCTCCGGCCCGTTGGACCGACGATCTACGTAAGATTGCCGGTGTAGGCTGGATGAGGATTGTGAAAAACCGAGATGTCTGGTGCGAACTTGGGGAGGCCTATGTCCAGCAGTGGACTGCAATAGGCTGAACTGATGATGGCTGATCAAGTTATGAAATAAAAGTTTCATGATCACGATTTAGCTTGTACCAACACATAGGCTCCTACATAGAGAAACAGTTATCTGTGTAGGATAAGGATCAGAGCGTTTCTGCGCTAAAAAGAATAAAATAATATTTTCCTTTAAAACTTTTATTATCAACTTTCTCGTATAACGTCATTACACAATTTATCACATATTAAAAAACAAATTCGCTTCCCGCTATCGTATTCTTAGATCTTTAAAACTACGCAACGGATTTTGATCCGCTGTTTTTCATTATAGAAAGAGTGATTCAAGAGGAATATGTATAATACATGCATTATATAGTATAGAAACACTTACAGTTTTAGGGGTTTCTAATGTGATATCGTAAATTAACACATTTTTTGCACACATATTATACATTATATTTATTTTATGAGTGATGTACATACCTGTAATTGGCATGCATACTATCTTAATATTGTGGATTATAGAGCATTGTATTGTAATGTTTGTAATGCTGTTGGTGTGTCTATAAATAAATTAATTAATAAATAAATAAAAATAACATTTTATATATTATATTTAACATTATATCAGCATTGCACCCATGCGAAGCCGGGGCGGCTCGCTAGTATTATATAAAAACTTGTCGTTAGATTTAAGTACTCGTACTTATTTTTAAACATTAAAAAATAAATATCAATCAGATAAATTTGAAATAATTACAAAAATTGGGATCAGAAACCACAAATCACTTACATAGAAATCAATGAAGTTTCGTATAAAAGAGCGTCTTATTTTTGCATAAGTATTATTTAAAGTACCCTTTATTTTTACACCCGGTTAGGTATTGATTAAATATAAATAAATAAATAATTAGTCCAGTTTTAACCAATTTTTACGGAATCGAAAATAGAAATTTTAGAAGCATGAAATGAAAATTAGAATCATGAAAAAAAAGGTATCGCAGCGTTTACAGAAATTCTGTACGGTAAGATAGGAGATTAGTTTGTATCACTGAAATTACCTAAAAATGGCTTAACAAATATGAGGGTTTTCTAACATTTCTTGCACGACTGTGAAACGTGATTGATAAAAAATATTTTTCTTAATTGTACACAATTGGTTTTCCGTCTGACTAATCTCCCGTGTTTAAGAAAATAAGTAAAATCTAGAACTGTATTAAAATTTATCGGCAGCTGTTACTATATAATAATATTTCCTTACAATGATAACCTTTCAACTATTATATCGACACTAATCTATGTTTGCATAACGAGTCGTGTAAAAAGCACAAACTGTTTATAAACTACCTGTGCCCCGCGAATTTACTCGCGAAAATGTGAGGAATAACCATTATTTATTAACCTATTAACTCCAATTTGGAAGATCTTCCGGCTAAATCAACTTGAAATTCAGATTCAGCACATTAAAATATACTTAACCTAATACGAGAATTTTTTTCCCAAATAATTTTTTACAATTTTTACAGATTTTTAGAGGCTTTTTGCAATTTACTCTAAAATTAGAGGGCTGACGAGTGTAACGAAATTCGGATTTTCGTTCAGCGCACTGAAATACATATAAAACATACCTAACTTACTTAAAAAAACATTTGCATGGATCCATTTTTTTATATTTTTACCCATTTTTGGCGGTTTTTGGAATTTAGTCAAAATTAAGGGGTTTACGAGCCAATCAGACTTCAAATTCGAATTCAGCGCATCAAATTACATAAACTGAGGTAGGTCTAGTCAAAGGTTCAAAATGCGCTTTTTTGGCTTGTATTATCTTTTCAGTGTGCTTTTTAACTGTTCATATCCACCCACATTCACACCTCGTTCGACGTGGGTGTTATTTCTTCGCAGTCAATGTACCTCCAGTTCAAATGTACGAAGATTAACTAATTTAAGTAATAACAGACGTTTAAGTGTGTAATAAGACTTTATTATGTACTTCGTATATATAATTAATTATTTCTGATTTGATAAATACTGATATTCTAGCTCCTATTTATCTTAGGGTCAATAGAAAGGAAAAGGTTGTAGGGATCCTTAGAAGCCAAAAAATTTGGCCATGACTGTATTTCTCTGTAAAGGTTATCGCCTGGACTTATCGTCTGAACGAGCTGTCTGTGGCCCACGAGATGATAATCAGAAACCAAATGTTCTTCGCTAACTCCGCATCTAATGAGATTCTGTGCTACTTTCAATTGTTCCTCTGTCGGCTCGTCAACTAAAACATAAAGTTAAAGAACAATTCTAAAATGATTGGTTAAGAGGTGGAGTTCTCGCGTCTATGGTTTTATCAGAGTTAACTTTTATCGTTTACATAGGTGTATACAACTTATGTATTTTTACATTAAAACATGGATATTTAGACACGCGACCAACTTCATCGTACACTAGCTGTGCCCGCGACTTCGTGCGGGTGGAATTCAACAAAATAAATAATAATAAATAAATAAAAACACAACAAAAGAGTTATTGTTTAGTGGGCAGAGTTATAAAATAAAAAACGTCTAAAATAAAAGTAGCCTAAGTTACTCTTTACTATATCAGCTATTTGCCAGTGAAAGTCTCGTCAAAATCGGTCTAGCCGTTTCAGAAATTTGCCGAAACAAGCGGACAGATAGACAGACAAACAGACAAAAATTGTAAAGAATGTTAGTTTGGTATATGTACCGTGTTTACATCTATATGCATTAAGCAAAAAGCGCTTATTTTAATATACAAAAAACAAACATAGATGAATATAATATATGTGATGAATATATATATAATATGTATGTATAGATGAATGGATATAGATATATCATTTAAATTATTAGCATTTATATAAATTCGTAAACAAAATTATGGTATTAGTTTAATTTGTACAACTAATACTCACTATTATAATTTCCAATAAATGATATACCAACGGATAAACTATTATAACGCAATGTGTGAAACCCTTCATATTTCCAGCCAGCACCTTCGTAAACTTTTCCGTTTCCGCCAATCAAGAAACTGAAAGAACAATATAAATACATACAAAAGAGAAAAACAAAAAAGAAAAAAAAAAGAAAAAGAAAAAAAAGTCGGTCGTGAGGCTACGTAAGATGCAGTTATGACTTGTATGGATCATATATTTATCACAATACAAAATGGCGAATTCGTATTCAAGGATCTAGTTGAACGTACAACCTACTTATAACTTATATGTCTTTCGAACTGATTCATAAAGAAGTTGTCCATTTGTTGCACAATACTTTCACAGGTCTCATCCGAATTACAAGTTTCTGTAACAGTGTGCTGAATTATCACCCACTTTACTGGTCGGTGTAATTTTTGCTCATATGCTTGTTCGGAACCACGCCATTCTTTGAAAGTGACAACAGAAGGGCATTCTAAAAGCAAAAAGAAAAATTAAAAATTTAATATGTGCTAATATGATTTATATAAAGTAGATGTGTACAAATCCATTATATAAAACTGAAGTTCCTTACTGACCCTACTCCCGCGTGTAGTTTCTAGCTACTTTACTCACCGCAAAAATTCATTACTTATTGACAGTAATATTTATCTCACCACACTATCTCACCTTTCAGAAACCGGGCTGATCCAAATTTTGAGCAGGATATGTCCCGCTATCCTTACCTTAGTGGAAAGCCGAAATTTGTATGAATAAATATGTACTAAAAAAAACCGACTTCAATTACATCGATAAGTAATACAACGTAGGTAGACGAAAAAATAGTCAAGTAAATACGCGATATCAAAGAAAACTCAAAAAGTAGTCATCAGAACTTTCGATTAAAGTAAAAATTATCAAAATTTGTAAACATACATACATACATATACAATATAGGTCGACGAAAAAGTAGTCAAGTAAATACGCATTATCAGATATAAATCAGGTGCTTGTCAGATCTTAATTAAATTTAAATACCACTACATGACAAGCAACACTTTCGATTGAACAAAAATCGTGGAAATCGATCTACCCAGTCAAAAGTTATGATGTCAAAAGTATGACATTTAAATAGTACAATCGAATTGAGAACCTCCTCCTTTTTTGGAAGTCGGTTAAAAAGCCTCATATTCAATAATACCGTCAACGTTGTTAAGCCCACGATTAAATGATATTTTCAAGCGCATTTTTTTACTCTGCGAGAGCCGCCGTAAGATATTCGTTAAAATTATACGCTGCGCTTTCAGCGTTTTCGATAAATGGTCCTAGACAGCTTAATTTATTCCAATTTCTTTAACAATTGTCCTTATAATTTTAAAAATTTTCACGAAACCTTGACAAATAATAGACCTTAATCTTTCTCAGAAATCATTCTGTAATTTATATCTTATATATAAAGTTCTCGTGACACAATGTTAGTTACAATAGATACTCCTCCGAAACGGCAGACCGATTTTTATGAAATTTTGTCTGCATATCGGATAAATCTGAGAATCGGCCAACATCTATTTGTCATACTTAATATACAACAAAATAACATATATGGCAAAACAACGATTGTGGGGTCAGCTAGTATATATATAAGTAACCTTATTATTAAAATTGTTAAAATATAGTTGAGCAATGTATTCAATATAAAATCAACAATAGCGATGATAGAAATTCTGTATACGTACCATTCATACAAGATATCTGTAGTATAACGCACATTAAAATAACCGACTTTAAAATTATGTTGAACATTTTACGCAGTGGTTGAAAATAGTGTTCTCTATTATATTATTGAGACTAATAGCGTTATTATACGAGACACACCTTTATAAATACATATTTTATCTTGTGCTATCAATATTATGAAGATTGTAAGATGCTTAATTGATAATGACTAGTGTAAGACCTATTTTAATTATTGTGGTATTTGTATGACACATAGTGTGTTGCAGAAGTTGCAAACTATTGCGCTAATGTATATTAATATACATTAGCGCTATCACTTAAAATAGCCTGCTTAAATTAGAAATCTTGAATATTTGATTTTTTGATAAATTTTACACCCTAGCCATTATTCTAGTTAAATCGAATTAATAATAATAATAATCGAATGGGGAAAATGCCAAAAATGCCTATTAAACATTAACAAAATTCAAAAAAGGAGGAGGTTACTCGATTCGGCCGTATACATACACACACACACACACACACATATATATATATATATATATATATATATATTTATGTATGTTCGAGGATAACTTCGTCGTTTATGAACCGGTTTTGATAATTCTTTTTTTGTTGGAAAGGAGATATCTTAGGTGTGGTACCATGATAAGGAAACCAGGATCTGATGATGGAATTGAGGGAAACCATCGATAATCCGCATAACTTTATACTGGTGTACCGATTTTGATGATTTCGGTTTAATCGAAAGCCGATCACTAATCACGTGGTCACATTTAAATTTCATCGACTTACAACTTTTGTAGTAATTTTTGATAATGCGTATTTACTTGACTATTTTTTTGTCTACCTACGTTGTATTACTTGTCAATATAATTGAAGTCGATTTTTTTTTTCGTTTGCTGGCAAATACAATTATTTTGAAAATATATTTTATATCTGTCTTTAAAAGACAGATATTATTAATTTTTTCAGCGCATATGTATTTACTTATCTTGTCTTATCGAAACACAGGTTTATTCCTTTATGTTTTGTTGCAGGCTTACAAAAAACATACCGCGTTCTTAGAAATCGCAGTACCTACCTAGAAACATATATTTATTTTTTAAATTCAGGTTTTTACTTAATTATCTATACTAATGCATGCTTTATTTCCTCAAATTTATTTATTGAGGTTTGCTAGCAGTTGTTACATTTATGATGCACTACAATATTTAGTACCTGGGTGACCGAGCCTAGCTCGGTATTTTTAGTAAATCGTGTTTTTGAGGAAATCGTATTTAGATATGAATTACATATTGATAAAATATGAATAATATTTTCCGATTTTACCGAAATGATAATAAAAAAATATGAACTGGTTATTTAAATAAAAAATTATGAGTGCAATTAGAAAAAAACAATCGATCTGGAGACATGAGGATTTGAACCGTGGTTTTATCGGTCGATCCCGACTGGCCGATTTCCGAAATCCTCTGCATACTAAATATTATGTAAATCGTTGGAGCCGTTTCCGAGATTTAGATTATATATATACTGACACCCTCAGTGACAAATAGCAATAACAGAAGGAACTGCACAGGGTTCAGTTTTAGAACCCCTTCATTACCTCTCATATGTTAATGATCTTAAAAACGTTGTAAAAACCTGTGAAATGTATCAATATGTGGATGATACATGTCTTCTGTCGGCCCATCATGATATAAAACAAGCAATTAAAAAACTTCAATATAATTTTGACTAACTTTCAAAATGGTCCCATGATGTTGACCTAGTATTAAATAGAGAAAAAACAAAAGCCATCTATATAAGCTCAACGCAAAATAGATTCTCTGGGGACATGCAAATCCAATGTTTTCATAATTCATATACTAGTACCTGCAACTGTAACCACATTGACTTTGTTAAAACTCAGCATTACCTTGGTATTACTATAGATACTAACCTCAATTGGAAGGAACATATAAACAATGTTTGCGACAAATTACGTGCCCTTTTAGCCAAAATAACCATGATTAAACCCAAAATTCCATTCACAATACTATTAATATTTTATATATCTTTAGGTGAATCTATTATATCTTATGGACTAAGCACCTAACATTTAAATCACATCTCGATACAATCTATCATCTGCAATTACGAATCTTAAAAACAATCGTACTCATATACATAAGAAATTTAAGGCTATCCACGAACCAAACGTTTATTTTTTAAATACTTAAACCGTTTTATATTTTTTCTGAGTAGAATGATTTTCATAGCACGATTAATTTTTATAACATTTCATTTTCATAGTTATAAAGTAAGAATAAGACTTTTCTAAAACAAACACGTAGGATTCAACAAACTCCAAAGTTAAATTATCATTTATAGTATACATAGTGATACAGAATGATACTCGTATTATATCAATATTTATTGGAGTTTTACTCCTAAAGAATCGATTTTCATATAAGGACTCTGGTATGAAAAAATTTGAGGAAAAAATCTATTGAACGAATGACCTTGTTATGTTGCTTGTAACGCCATCTATCGAAACCCAATAGGGCTACAATTTATTGCGTAAGATCTTATATTGCAATCCTAGATAGATAGATGGCGTTATTTGATTAGTTTATTTACCATTTAATATGGTATTCTTTTTCTTAGACTAGTAAGCCTTTTTTGTGCCTATTTAAACAGTCGATCTGAATGAGTTAACTCCATTCGTGCGTTGAAGCTAACACACATTTTTTTATCTTTATTAGTGTACGAAACTAGAAAGTAAAAACAGATAAAGTTACATAGTCAAATTTCCTACATAAGTCTTCATAGTTTAGTGCTACAAATTACTATAATATTATCATGTTTGAATTACGACCACGTAGCGACAAAACTGGCGTTAGTTATGTGTCAATTAATAAAACGGGTATACATTTTGTTAGTGCGGTTTCTCAATTGTTTTCATTATAATAATTGAACATGTGTTTTTTTTTCTTATAATTTTTATTTACTATTAATTTTATTATTTATTTCATACTACATTGTACACCACAAATATATTACAAACAAAGCATAAAGATGACTTATGGCTAATTAGCCATTTCTTCCAGACAACCCAGACAATATTTATACTATTATCGCCTGTTAATTACTTCGTACAAATTTTTAATTGTTCTTGTTTACGTAACAGAACAGATAAGACTATTATCACTATCAGCTATGATAAACAAGAGAAGAAAAAATGGAAAAGAAAGTATTATGCCTTTCGAAACGACTTGATTAAAAAATGTATGGATATGTGTATGCTATTATTTAAAGGTTGAGTTAGCAGTGGATTGGTCGAGGTCCTGGCGTTTCACAGGCCCAGGGGCGCTCCTCCACCCGGGACGTCGATTGTCGTCGGACGTACTTCAATTTCCGTCGGGTCGACGATGAAGTACCAAGGCATCGTTCTCGACAGTCGATGGAAATTCATGAATACATCCAGCACCTAGCCAGAAAACTTTAGGCCACTACCGGGGTACTCTCGGGACTGCTACCCGCATCGGGGGTCCAGATATTAGTTCCAGCGCCACGATGGCGCTCTATGTCGCATCAATTTGGACGGACGTAGTGACCGCTAGGAAAGCGCTACAGCTGCGAGGACCGGTGCGAGCTATTACCCTGCGAGCCGCACTAGCGTACTTAGTCTAGTCGACAAGTTGAAAATGGTCGAAAATAGAGATACTGCTCTTAAAATTAGGTCTGATAGATCATTGGATCCGGAATGATTATAAAAATTTCAAAAAAAGTTTCTGAAACGAGAGAATTTTCCAATACTATACCAATACTATTTCCAATACTTTTGACTCCCAGAACTCTATCTCCATTATTTATAACTTTAATTTAATGCTAAAAATGGGTTTCCGCTTGAAATTTTTAAGTTGCGCGCGCAGCGTTAAAAGCGAGTACGATACATTGATTAATTTAATTAAAATATTAAATATTATTTTTTATTTGAAATAATTATGGTGTATTCTGAATACCAAAAATACTTAATTACTGTTGGTTTAACTTAAAGTTAATTTTTCAACAAGTTAAAGATTGTTAACTAACAAAATTTTCTCGAACTTCCGTCTCAATTGTAAATGACAAAAAAAATATTAATTAATTGTCGTTAAAAATTTTCGCTTTGTAGAGCCTTATATACACAATTAACAAGATCACCCTATAAAAGTTAAAAAAAATTTTCATACTTTGTTTATAATAATTTTTATACATTGATTGTTGAAATACTTGAAAGAGATAAATAAAAAAAAATATTGTAAAAATATATATTTTAAAATTATTTTCATACAGATCAATTTATGATATAAAAAAAATTAGGAAAAAAAACCATCTTCCATTAACGTCCGCAGTTAAAAATAACGATTTTAATTTTATTATAGTCTTAAATTGAACACAAAAAATTATTGATTAATTTAATGTATAAAAAAGTACATGAAACAGTCGGCTGCCCAATTTCAAAACACATTAAGTGACAAAAATCAAATTATCGGAATATATCAATCGAATCACATTCACACGACTCAATTGGAACGAAAAATGATAAAAATCGATTTCGAAAAATTTGTCCTTTATTGTTTTTTGAAATTGGGCAGCCGAATTAATTGACAAAATCTTATCACCCTTGGTTGATAAAAGAAATTTACGTTTAGCCGAATACCGTGAAAAAATACATGTTTTAAGGCCAGTCTTGATAAGCAAAAGTTTTTAACATTCATATTAAAAACTTATGTGCATAAAATAAAAATAAAAAAAAGAAAACAATAGTTCCATTTTTGGTGATCAGTTAAAACGAGAATGCATTAATTTCTTATAGATGAGACGTCAGCTAAGAAATTAGGCCAGCCGCGTATTATTCTGTAAAGGTTCCTGCCGGGACTCACTGTTGCAATGAGTTGTCTGTGGCCAACTAGATGATAGTTGGGAGCAAGATATTTCTTTTCCACTCCGCACCTTATGAGCTCCTGCGCTATTTTAAGCTGTTCATCGGTAGGGTTGTCATCTAAAAATTGTTAATTAATTATTTCATGAGTTCAAACAATTGTAAAACTTATATTAAAATACAAAAATCATTTTATGTACATCTTTCTTTAAATCCTTTTTCATAACTCTACAAAAAAAAAATTACTAACGTTTAAAAGAATTAATATTTGATAATTCCTTAAATGTAATATTTTTTTCCATTACTATTCACATAAATATTATAATTTTAACGGGTAAAAATTAAAAATTTTGTTTTCCTTACGTTCATAGTTTCCAATAAACGATATGGCAATAGATCTGTGATTATATCCTGCGGTGTGGGTCCCTATTTGTTCCCAGCCAGCACCTTCGTAAACTTTACCATTTCCACCAATCAGGAAGCTGATAAGAAGAAACACATTATAATGTTACCCTAACGAATGATGGACGAAAGTTTGTAAATTTAAACCCGAGTATTATATCGTCGAGACTTTTTAATTATAAATGATTTGTTACATTTTTGAAGTTATACTTGTTTTCGCGCGTTAGGGAAAAATGATGGGAGTAAATTTTTACGATGCGCGGGCACACCGTCACAAAAAAAAACCAACAACCTGAATTTAGATAGTCAACTAAGAAGTTAGCAACGTAAAATTAGCTAGCCAATGAAGAATAAGTTCACACATTTTTTTAAACCGGGCTAATGAACCTTGGGATAAGCGATAACAATAAATAAATAATCTTAATCAATAAATAAAAAACATACTTCATTCCTATGCTGTTGTAGAATAAAGTATCTACGTGATAGTCTTCAATGCCCTGTATCATTGCTTTACATGTCGAATCCCTACTACATTTAGGAGTATCGGTGTGTTGAATAACAACTATATCTACAGGTCCAGGGAACCTTAGATCGCGAATTGGATCGAATCCACCCCAATCATCCCTACTGACAATAGAAGGGCAGCAGGCTGTAAATAGACGAAGCAGTTTTAGTTAAAAATATCTAAAATTAAACATTTTCAACAAACATGTACAAATGTTAAAAAAACGTGATATATTAAAATCTACAAAGTGTTACAGTTTTCTGTGTTCCCTTTTTCCCTCTTTCAAAACCCCTTTTATCGGTTAAAATTTTATGTAACATTTTATTTACCTTACTATTTACTAGCTTAGGTGAAAAGTAACGAATTTGAAAAGTTTTATACTAATTAATAAAAAATAAGATTATATATAGCAGAATAGTTCACAAAGCTATATAAGTAAAGACCGCTAATCGTATACACAATAGGTTGCCATATTCGAAAGATTTTGTGGCAAAATTATAATACCTACTTACCAGTTACATAGACTAAATGTACTGCGACGCTAAATGAAATTAATTTGAAAAACATTATGCCTGTTAATAATGCTTTGTTGCTAATATACAACAGAATTAGCTGCAATATATAAACCCTTATTTTATCTGAATCTATAAAAGTTGTAATGATAGCTTATAATTATTATCTTAAGTCTCACGACCGATAAAAGATCATTAATGATAAGTATACTTTATTAGCGTTTGTATCTTTTTGTTTTTTTTTTCAAATTTGTACCAGGGGAAATCCCTTATTATATCATATCTTATTATATTATTATCCTCATGGATTATGGACCCACGGCCCGAGGGAGCCGTAAGTTATGTCCGACTCACACGGACCAAAACACCAGGATTGTTCCTTTGACCCACACTAGCAGTTGCCTTAAGGGCCCGTCGCGATTAGTAATTCCTAAGAAGCTCCCTCGAACACAAAGGTTACTCCCCTTTTCAGGACCGTGCAATGCGGATGATATATCCCCGATCCGCTGGTCCAGCGATATGGTGGCAGATTTGTCAGGTAGGCCCTACGTCGCCGGCCGCTCCTTCCGCGACGGATCGGACGGTTCTGCCACTTCCTTCTGCAGTATTATTTGTTTGCAGAAGGAAGAAACTGCATTCCATTTTCCATTTTTTGTTAAAATCTGTGTCAAGTGGACGACACCGCACCGTATCTCCTTTCAACCCAGCCCAGCAGGCAGAGCCGAATCGCCATCACCAATTCCCGGGTCATCTCTTGGCTCTCCAGGCTGGCCAACAACTTTTGGAAAAGTTCGTCGCGAGCCGCTCTCCTCCATCGCATAAACTCTTACGGAAGAAGTGGTTGCTCCCTCAGGTGCGCCTCTATCGTGCCCCGGAAGACCGAAGCGAGGATTTCGGCTTCAAGTTTCCACGGAGTGGTGCTGGCGAGCAGGCACAATGCGGTGTAGGACACCGTGGGGTACACTCGTGTGGCTTGCAGAGCGACAGCACGCTGCGGCCGTCGCAGCAATGGCACATTTCAGGCGCACAGTGCATTCGTCCAAATCGGTGCACCATAGAGCGCAAGACGCTGGTAAAGTGGCGTCGGTACTTATATCTGGGACCCCCGAGGTTGGTAGCAGTCCCCAGAGTATACGGCCGTGGCCAGCAGTTTCAGGGCTAGCCGCCGGAATTATTCATCGAACTTCCACCGAACATCGAACTTACCCTGAGAAATCGCCGCGTCGGCGAGGTTTTTTTTTTTTTTTTTTACATGTGATATACATCCACGGGCTTATGAACCCATGTCCTTTTTTATTTTCAAAAACATGCAATTTTTATTTTTATTTTTTCTATTTCAAGGTAGGCGTTGCTCAGCAACATCGCTGTTCAAGTCAGACTATGTTTTTAATGTCTCCAAAAGAGACGTGAGTCCACCGACCGGTTCTTAATCTAATGTATGGTACAATTTTTTTTTTTTCTTCTTTTTTTTTTTTTTTTATTATTTCCTTATATATATATTCCTTATATATAATACTATACTTATATCTAGCTTAATCATAATTTTTATTTTTTATTTTTTTTTTTCACATGCGTAATAATCGTTTTCTTAAAAATATATTTTTTAATATTATCTATATTATTACCAACTTACTCCTCCCAAGCAAAGCAACCTATTCGAATTTTATTTTGACATCTCGAGAATACTCTCAACGACGGCGGTGTCTCTATTATGAATCGCCATCTTGAGACTATGCTCGAGGATGTCTTTTTCCGTAGCCTCCGCCGCCCTCCCGACGAAACGACAGATCGCGTCATCTCTGTAGTCGGTGTAGTAGACACAGGCCTTGATGTGTCTAGTCACCGCGACTATCGCGTGCGAAACGCTGTCATGTATTCGCAGCCTCCCACTCCTCGTCTGGATGACGATGACACCCTCACTCGTTTGGCCCTGCGCCTCGTGGATAGTCAAGACACGCGACCCCTCCCCTTTCCCGTATCCCCGGTCCACCAGCAACTTCTTCTCTTCCTGCGTGAAGACCAGGTATAGGGTCCAGTTCTGTCTTGCAGAGATTTGCGCGCCCGTGAAGCTTTCCACGCGCAGGGAACGGATTATTGGGCTTGAGCTATAAATATCATTGTAGACCTCGCTGATGGCGAAGGCGACATCCTTGGGGTTTCGGTGCGTACAAGACAGCTCCCACGATATGCCTGTTATCAGGGTTGGTCTGCTGTACCGCATCTTGAACAGGTTTTCCCTGTCGATGTACGGCAGCTGGTTAATATCTCCGATGAGGACCACCTTCTTGGCCCCTGATAGTCGGGCTGCCATCACTATGGCCCCGAAGTGGTTCATGAGGGCTTCATCTACCGTAAGACGGCTGATTTTTGCGCCCTCTCGAAAACCATTGACCAGTACGGAGGCCATAGTGCGCACCTTAGATTTGGCTTTAACGCCATAGCGGTGCGCCAGCTTCTCCTTAAGTTCTTTAGCAGCCTCGACTGTGGTCGTGATGACGACTTCCTCGTCCTCATCGAATTCCCCGACTATGCGAGTTGTCTTGCCACATCCTGGAACCCCATTTATCCATTCCAGTGATGGTAGCCCCCAGACCACGGAAGAATCATCGGCGTCACGGTTCCCCGTGATGGTTTGAGCCATCCGGAGTATCCGATCATCCAGCATTACTCTCGTGCATCTGGCCACTACCACCACCGGGTCCCCTGGTGGTGTATTGAAGATCTGAGGCTCTTGTTCCTGCCCATCAGACTCGACTGCGCTCACGAAGCCTGCTGTGATGTTATATGCAGCCATATACCTCCCCGACATATTTCCTTTGAGTATCTGTCGAGTGTCGTTGTTGTAAATGGCTGCTTCGGCTTCTTCGAGTTCCACCTCCAGTAACTTTAGGTTGTTGTACTGGTAGGTCTGCATGATCTTATTGCATGTGGCCAGGCACACCTCTCGGTTTGCCTTTGTTATGGCCAGGAACTCGGTAAGGGCATTTTGCGCGTGTTCAGACGGTGTGGACGCTGGTCGAAGTCTTGGTGGTGTTACTTGCCCCATATCGGCCCTTGTTCGAACAGCTGGTGGCGCCTCCGGGTGCTTCGAACTTTCGTCCGAACCTGCTGGAGCTGGAGGAAAGCTGGAGAAACCTCGCGTCGGCGAGGTTCCTCCAGCGAGCGATGTCGTCCATGGAAGTCATGGATATTAAAGGAGATTTGTAACCATTACAAGCTTACAAATCACCATCTCTATTGCATATACACACTTTTTTTTAAATACATGATTGTTTTCCTAGCTGAAATGAACACCTGTTTATGGTAACATTCAAAATCGACTTTTCCAGACCTTCAAGGCTCAACGGGGAAATCCCTCAGAGGCCGATAGCCTGAACTAAAATAAATATTTATATAGATACCTTCTTCGAATTATAAATTATTACATTACTTTTAATTCCGATAAATCCTTTGTATCTTATCTAATATTACGATACGGGTAACTACGTACGATTGTCGTTCTAATTGAGTATTTTTATTTGAGGGATGCAGTTTCGTGTTCTCTCGAATATCCGCTGATAAGTAAAATTACACGTACGTCATCATTCGGACGCGTTAAAATTCTTATAGTATTTGAAAAATAGATTTGTTTATTTAATAATTTAATGCATACTAACACACCTTATTCTCACATTAAATAAAAAAGACATATTAATAAAGTGCGAAGGCAGTCGTGTCAATGTTACTCTGTTCTCACAACAACAGACAATCCTTGTCATTATAGAAAGCATTGTTAACATAAAGGCAAACGGTGCTAATGACACAACAATAATATAATTTATATTTTAACATTTTACTTTCTGCAATTTCTTATATATATTTTTTTACATTTAAAATGTGTAAAAAATCATATAAATTGGTGGATTCTTTATTTGTTTTAAAAATCATCACATATAATAAGGTTCGTTCACTAATTATTGTACTACATAATATTATGTATCCAATGCATTGCAAGTGCGTTGTTAAGAATCAGAATTATCGTAGAAGATAATATATTAATCGCCATCATGTTATTGTTGACGACTTAACAATAAATAATATTATAATTATCAATGTTATTACGCTTACTTTTTTTTCTTTAAAATTTCACTTGAAAGATTTGAGAAAACAAGATTGACGTACTTAAATATTTTACATGCAACACACGGGAAGTACACAAAAATAAGAAACAATACAAATCAAACTCTTTACTTAAAATAATATAAGTGTGATGAAAATAATACGCAATATTACGTATCGAGTGAAAGCATTTAGATAACAATTAATTTCTTTTTTGGCTAATTAGCTAAAACCATTTCTTCTTTAGCTAATTAGCTAAAACCGTTATATTTGAGATAGATTTTATACATTTACAGTAAATACAGGATGGCCCGTTTAGTGGCCAAAAATGTTTTTAAGCTTGAGAGCATCATGAGTGATCATTTAAAATAAACTTTAGTCAAGCGAAAACTTATGGTTTAGAAATTATGATTTTTTTTTTTTAAATAATCCGAAATTTCAATATTTTTGACACAAAACCACTCTGTTATGAAAACTACTGGACTGAATATAAACAAAAATATATAACCTACCTATCGCGCTATAGGCTCATGTAGTGTAAATATATAGACTGCATTTTTTTATTTCACTTTTTCTGTAGTTTTTTTTTTTTAACTTTTCGGCAAAATATTGATTTTCGAAAAAATCCTGTGAAAAAAATGTACCGCCAAGGTTTTGCTGGTACTGCTAAAAAGTACCTTAACCAAAAAATTATAATTGTACTTCGATTGTAACATCTTCAGAATAAGATTACGATAGCTAGGTTATTACGCTATACCTATACCAAATTTCATTCAATTCGGTCCAGTAGTTTTCATAACAGAGTGGTTTTGTGTCGAAATGAAACTTCAGATTATTTTTAAAAAAATTCATAATTTGTAAACCATAAGTTTTCGCTTAGCTAAAGTTTGTTTTAAATGATCACTCATGATGCTCTCAAGCTTAAAAAATTTTTTGAACTACTGTAAACGGGCCAGCCTGTATAAATTCAAACTCATATTATACTTTTTTTAAGTTAGCGAAAGTTAACCAAAAACCCAACAGATGCGTATATAAATTATTTATGTCAAAGATTTGAATCTAATTTCAGCACGTAAGTATCAATTTTAAAATGTATTTTTTTTTATGTCACTAGGTCGGCAAACAAGCGTACGGCTCACCTGATGGTAAGCGTACCGTAGCTTATAGACGCCTGCAACACCAGAAGCATCGCAAGCGCGTTGCCGACCCAATCCCCCCAGGAGCTCTGGTCACCTTACTCACCAACAAGAACACAATACTGCTTGAAAACAGTATTATTTTGCTGTGATCTTCTGTAAGGTCGAGGTACTACCCCAGTCGGGCTGCTCCATATTTTGGGCAGGAAATTCCTGATGTGCCCTACCTCAGTTACATTTTGTCATACATACTGTCAGTTACATTTTCTTTTATTGAAACTTGCATACTTTCAGATGTATTGTATTTAGATGTATTTATGTTTTTATTTATATCAGACTAGCTGACCTCGCAAACGTTGTTTTGCCATGTTATGTTATTAACCCCCATAATCCCCCCCCTCCTATAACTTAGCTGTATGAAAAATACATGTTGAATTCTCAGACCGATATGCTCACAAAATTTCATAAAAATCAGTCCAGCCGTTTCGGAGAAGTATTGTAACTAACATTGTGACACGAGAATTTTTTTATAAAAGATTTTTCACTGAATATTTTCTTCAATCACAATAAAATATAACCTGTCACTCCTGAAAAGTGTAGCTTTCTGTTAGTGAAAGAATCTTCGTGATCGAATCAGTATTTGCGAAGATTACCCCCTACAAAAAAAAACAAAGCTAGAAACTTTACCTCTTTATAATATTAGATAGATATCAGTTAGGAGTAAATCATTTTAATCGTATTTTTTGTATCCCAAGAACAACGTATTAACTTTTTCTTAACGGACTTAATATTTAAATACTATATTCAGTTACGAAATAATCTATTTATTAGAACCAGAAGATCAGAAAAAATCCAGTATACTTATTTGACTCTATATAGTAATTATTATAAATGATCTCGATAGAAATAACTAAAATTGGAGTGTCTGTTTGTAATATTAAAATAACCGCTTTTAACTAAATACATATGGATGTATACACGGTACATATACCAAAAAAACATTTTTTACAATTTTTGTCTGTCTGTCTGTCTGTCTGTTTGTTCCGGCTAATTTCTGAAAAGGCTGGATCGCTTTTGAAGGGACTTTCACTGGCAGATATCTGGTGTAGTAAGGAGTAACTTAGGCTACTTTTATTTTAGAAATTTACTTATTTTATAACTCTGCGAAATGAACGATAACTTTTTTGTTAAATTCCACGTGGACGAAGTCGCGGGCACAGCTAGTTATTATTAACCGACTTCCAAAAAAGGAGGAGGTTCTCAATTCGACTGTATTTTTTTTTTTTTTATGTATGTTACATCTGAACTTTTGACCGGGTAGACCGATTTCGACAAATTTTGTTTTAATCGAAAGGTGGTGTGTGCCAATTGGTCCCATTTAAATTTATTTAAGATCTAACAACTACTTTTCGAGTTATATCTAATAATGCGTTTTTACTTGACGCTTTTTTCGTCGACCTACGTTGTATTATACCGCATAACTTTCTACTGGATGTACCGATTTTGATAGTTCTTTTTTTGTTGGAAAGGAGATATCCCTAGTTTGGTACCGCGATAAGAAAACCAGGATCTAATGATGGGATCCCAGAGAAATCGAGGGAAACTCTCGAAAATCCGTAATAACTTTTTACTGGGTGTACCGATTTTGATAATTTTTAATTTAATCGAAAGCTGATGTTTATCATGTGGTCACATATAAATTTTATCGAGGTCTGATAACTACTTTTTGAGTAATCTTTGATAACGCGTAGTTGCTTGACTATTTTTTCGTCGATCTACGTTGTATTTACTTGTCGATGTAATTGTAGTCGGTTTTTTTTTTCGTTTTTTTAGTTAGCTTTATATTTACAAAATGGGGTGTAAATAATCTCTAAAAGAGAAGTTTAAAGAGATCAACATTCTGACCTTTGCATCGCAGTATATTTATGAAACTATAACGTACATACGGAAAAATAGTCATTCATTTGTTAGTCGTAGTGATCGACGTTAAGTTTGTGTATCACCTTATATACCCTTAACTAATTTCATTTCATTTATTGCTCTGCGCACGAGCGTATCGCACTGTGTCCTACACTGCATCGTGCCAGCTCGCCAGCACCACGCCGTGGGTATTCGAAGCCAAAGTCTTCCGCAAGAGGGCGTGCAATGGAGAAGAACGGCTTGCGCCGAACTTTTCCGGAAATGGTCGGTAACTTTGGAGAATCCAGAGGTGAACGGGAGGATATTGAGTTGAGCAGAAGCTTAAGGAACTTATAGGATTACTGCTTTCTACTACAGCGATAGAAAGACAATGAAAAATTAATAACATTGGTAATCGCAGTGCAATTTTTTGTGTGAAAAACTGGAAATTGTCACTACGAACGATGGTTGCGGATATAGAGTGGACACACTTTTATTGATTGTTGAAATAGTTGAAAGTGATAAATAAATAAAAAAAATTAAAAAAAAACAAGTGTATTGTAAAATTACTAGTGAATTTACATAAGTAATTTACGTACAGATTAATTTAGAATATTAAAAAAAAAATACATGCCATTACGTCCGCAGTTAAAAATAACGATTTTAATTTTGTTATAGTAGGGGAGAGAGGGGCTTGTTGTAACAGGGGTAAGTAGTAACAGGCTCTTTTCACTAGGATTTTAAACTTTATCAACGCATTTCTTTGACTCAATTTAACCTATAAACCGCGCTGCATCATGTTGCCATAGCCAGTGTCCCGCCAGCCGGCGCAATGAGCGAAATTGTGCACGCGCATCATTTTTGCCAGGTAATATAAAATTGTACTGTCGTAAAATTTTGGTTTGCATTATTAATATCGACTAATTTCAGACTTTCTATAACTTATTTACATACAAATTTATCTATCTTTGATAATGTGTAACAGTTTTTAAGGTCGCTAAATTGTTTAAATAGTTATGTTGATAAATGTTAAAAATCATACAATGGGGTTAGTTGTAACAAAAACCCGGGGCTAGTTGTAACAAAATTCCAGGCTTGATATAACGTGTTGTATGTATGTATGTATGTTGTATGTTGTACACGGGCTATTTTCCGCAACTCGACGTCTTGATGCGCCTTTTTTGCGTGATCGGCTGGTGGGCACTATTCGTGCCAGCCAAGCTCCTTGAGGAAGCCTAGCAGACCCTTCACGTTGCCGACGACTTCCTGGAGCAACCACGGTGTCCCAAGGTGTAGTGCCCTGTAGTTCGCCACACCACCGCATTCCAGCAGGATATGTGAGGCCGTTTCCTCTGCCTCCAGGCACGCTCTGCACAGGGGGCTGTCTGTAACACCTAGATTGTGTAAGTGCTTGTTAAGCAAGGCATGTCCCGTAAGCGCCCCGACCAGTAGTCGGAGCTGGGCTCTTCCATAACCGCGAAGTTTGCGGGACAATCCTGGGTTGATCGTCGGAAGAGCTTCCTTGGTCTGCCTGCAGGTAGTTAGGTTTGTCCAATATTCTTGGTGCATTACCTTGGTGTTGTGTCGCAGCTGGCTGCGCAGCCATCCGAATGGCAGAGTCAGAATGGGTTCGGGTCCGTGGACCCTCATCTCCGATCCATTCCTCGCCAGTCGGTCGGCCGCGTCATTGCCTCGCGATCCACTGTGTCCCTTTATCCATTGAAGGGTAATGGTGTTCGTTTCACTTACCTTCGTCAGAGCTCGATGGCACTCGTATATTAGCCCTGATGTCATAATGTCGCTCTGTAGGGCTTGCAGGACCGATCTGCTATCGGAAAGTATTCGGATTGGAAAACCCTGTACCTCCCTAGACTTGATCGCTGTTGCTGCCATTATGATTCCCATACATTCCGCCTGGAAGACGGTGTTGTGGATTCCTAATGGCGATGAGATGTGGATATTCAGGTCTTCTGAGTAGACCCCAGAACCTGTACCTGTTGATGTTTTCGACCCGTCTGTGAAGATTCTTAACTCCCTAGGGTTGAGGCCTTCACCTGGGTCTTCGTGTAATTGTATTCTGTATCTTTTGTCGAATACGTACTGTTTGGGTATCCTGTCGGTAACCGCTTCGACGAGCGGTTCCCTGTTTGCCAGTTCGCCAAGTATTCCTGTATGTGCTACCTTTACGTTCCTCCAAAGGTTTAGCTTCCTGAGTCTTACCGCAGCCGCTCCCGCCTCCTGTTGGATAAACAGGTGCAGCGGCGGCAGGTTCAGTAGGGCTTCCAGGGTGGCTGTCGGAGTAGTCCTCATGCAGCCCGTAGTCGCCATGCAAGCTAGCCTTTGAAGTCGTTGTAGTTTTGCTTCACCGGTGATTAGTCTGGTTCTCGGCCACCAAACCACAGCACCGTAGCTGATAATTGGCCTGATGACGGACTGGTACAGCCACAGAGTGACTTTTGGGGATAGACCCCATTTCTTACCTATCATTCTGCGGCACTGCCAGAAGGCTATTGTAGCCTTGTCAATTTTGCTGTTGAGATGCTTGCTCCAGTTCAGTTTGCTATCTAGAATAATTCCTAGATACTTTACCTCCGAGCTGAACTGTAGCTCTGTACCGAACAGTCTAGGGGGTTTGTAGCTCCCCAATTGCCGTTTGTTAGTGAACATTACCTGTTCCGTCTTTCCAGGATTGACGGTGAGTTCGTTATCTATGCACCATCTCTCCATAATTCGTAGCGCCTGCTGTGTGACACTGCACACGGTACTGCTGACTCTGCCGCTGATTAGAATGGCGATATCATCAGCGTACCCGATCGTGAAGTAGTTGTGCTGGTTCAGTCTGGTTATAAGGTCGTTTACCACTAGGTTCCACAGTAGTGGGGAAAGCACCCCTCCTTGTGGACATCCTCTGGCTACCAGTGCATGTTGTGCCTCAGTTGATGTAAGTTTGATGACTCTTTTTCTGAGCATGTTACCTATCCAGTCAATCATCATCGGGTGTACCCCGTGCTTAACTAGGGCCGACGAGATGCTGTTGAAGTTAGTCTTGTCAAAGGCTCCTTCTATGTCGATGAAGGTGCCAAGACACATAGCCTTGTTTTCAATGGCCTCTTCTATTTTACTGACCACTGCATGTAGAGCTGACTCTGTTGATTTACCTTGGCTGTACGCGTGTTGGTTTGGATGTAGGCGTACTGTAGCTAGGGCGTTTTCTCTCAGATCCCGGTCGCACAGCCTTTCCAGAGTCTTCAGTAGAAAAGATGTAAGACTTATAGGTCTGTGGGATTTGGGTTCAGAGTAGTCACTTTTTCCCGGTTTGGGGATGAAGATTACCTTTACCTCCCTCCACTGCCTCGGCACGTAGCTGTGAGCTAAACAGGCCGCCAAAACAGTGGTAAGCCTCTGGATCAGTCGGTTACTTCCCCACTTTAGAAGTGCCGGGAAGACCCCGTCCAACCCTGGGGATTTGAAGGAGTCAAAGCTGTTGATAGCCCATCTGACTTTTGATGGGCTTACTACCTTGAGTGCATATTCCCAATGCTCCTCTGTTGGGGCTACGTCCTCCTCGGGCCAGTCCACCGACTGCATGATGTGGCACCCTGGGAAATGTGTCTCAACCAGGATGCACTCTGCTTCTTCCGGCGTGCTCGTGAAGGTGTTGTCAGGCTTTCTTAGGGAGCCCTTCAGCTGGCTGGATTGGTTTGCTAAGACCTTCCTTACCCTATTGGCCTGTTCGCAGGTTTCCACGCTGCTGCAGAATTTGCGCCACGAGTCGGTGCTTCTGTACCTTAGTCGTTTCTTGTATCTGGACTTGGCTTTCTTATACCTGTCCCAGTCCAGATCGGCGCATGTATTCATTGCTCTGTTTAGAAGTCGCCTCACCTTTTTCCTGAGTCTTTCCAGTTCAGGCCCCCACCAGATTACTTTGTTCTCCGGTGGCAATGATAAGGGACATGCAGTTTGGTAGGAGTCTATAATGTTAACGTGTTACAATATGCCCCAAGTTATGTTCTTCAACACAAAGCCAAGAAGTGTACGAGTTAGCGGCAGCTAAAGTTTTAGAAAAAAAATGCATTATTCGGAAAGCTAGTCAGACTTTCGGATTATGCCACGTATCTTTTTATAGATACAGATTGTCTGGTATGTGGTGAAGCTTACACAGATTCAAATAAAGAAGATTGGTTAGAGTGTATCATTTGTAAGATGTGGGCACATGTAGGATGTGTTACAGGAGACACTATTTATTTTATTTGTATTAATTGTTGCTCAGATGAAGACTGAATTTAATTATAATGAAACCTACCAAATGTTGATTCTTATGTAAGTACAATACTTTGTTAGATAGATATTAAAAAGAGATAATTACGAAGCATACTTTACATATAAATAATTTAATTACTTACTGTGATATAAAAGTGCAATGATGATTATAAGTAGTGTTTAAGTACATAAAACAGTTAATTATTTAATTTTTAGGCGTTGATTACTTGAAAATCTATTTGAGTTGATTTTTGATAAGAATTACATAATACCTACTTTAAAAAGGTGTCAATTTTGTTAAAAATAAACAAAGAATAAATAATTACAGGTATTAGTGTCGTTTTTTTTGTCGTTACTACTTGCCCCGGTAGATGTTACAACTTGCCCCAAGCATGAGGTAAGTTGTAACACCGCACTTCTTCTAGAAAATAATTGATTGTAAAATAATGACTAATAGTTATGGTATTATTTTTACTTTATTGGGTAGAGGAAGAGTTACAGCATCTACTCGTCTTTATTTAGTAGCAATATAATCAATAGATTTCAAGATATATTAGTTTTCATGAAAAATGTTACAACAAGCCCCTCGCTCCCCTACTTACATTTAACACAAACTCTCTAACTAGTAATTAAATTTAACAGAAAACTTAATGTCTAATTTTAGGTATAAAGAGTACATCAAAAAATTAATTAAAAAGAAATTTACGTTTAGCCAAATTGCAAAAAATACACTCGTCTTCAAGGCTAACATTGATAGAGGCATCTTTGATAAGCAAGAGTTTTAAGCTTTCATATTAAAAACGTATGTACCTAAAATGTAAAAAAAAAAACAATATTTTCATTTTGTGTGATCAGTGAAAACTAGAATGCATTAATTTCTTATAGATGAGACGTCAGCTAAGAAATTAGGCCAGCCGCGTATTATTCTGTAAAGGTTCCTGCCGGGACTCACTGTTGCAATGAGTTGTCTGTGGCCAACTAGATGATAGTTGGGAGCAAGATATTTCTTTTCCACTCCGCACCTTATGAGCTCTTGCGCTATTTTAAGCTGTGCATCGGTAGGGTTGTCATCTAAAAATTATTATTTAATTATTAAATGAGCTCAAACAGTTTTTAAACTTATATTAAAATACAAAAAGCATTTTTGGAGTTTACTCGTTAAGAGGAAAGGGTACCTGATAGACTTTTGAAAAATAAGTATTTGAATAAAATGTTCCTATCACGCTGTATGCTGCCGCCGCGCCCCGAGACAAGAAAGGAACAACTGCAGCTCAGACCGTTTTAGATAGATAATTTTTGACCAACATAGCAGTTCGTAATCGACTATTTTCTCTCCAAAACATGCTATTTTTTTTAATGTAACTAAAAAAACCTTCAGCTATGCTATATATTGTCGTTTTTTTTTTTTGTAAATATGCGTAATTTTCTTTAATGAGTGTCTAACAATGTATAAAAAATAGGTAATATTACTATTATATTTGATCTTGTGTCATTATCCAAGAAGAAAACAGTCGACTACGTTTTAGAGAAAGAGCCGGTATCCTTTCCTCTTGAGAATCGATTTTCATATAGGACCAGAAAGACTGACGTTGTTACGTTTCTCGTAACACCGTCGTCGTCGTCTATCTGAGAGTCATCTATCATCACATCATCATCATCACAGTAGCCTTTTGCAGTCCACTACTGGACATAGGTTTCCACAAGTTCACGCCAAAAATACAGCAACAGCAACAACAAGGTAAACTAAATATCGCTTTTTAGCGATAAGGCCGCCTATTGTACAAAGCTAAGACTAATACAAATATAATGTATTTTCTTTGTTGTACAATAAAAAATATATATTATTATTATTATTAAATTTTTGATAAGAATTTAAATGTAATGTGATATTTTTTCCATTACTATTCACATGCATATTATAATTGTAACTGGTTAATGAAAGTATAAAGTTTGTATTCCTTACGTTCATAGTTTCCAATAAACGATATGGCAATAGATCTGTGATTATATCCTGCAGTGTGGGTCCCTATTTGTTCCCAGCCAGCACCTTCGTAAACTTTTCCATTTCCACCAATCAGGAAGCTATTATGAAAAAACTTATTAAATCAGGATTAAATACTAACAATTAAAATATCCCACATTATAATGCTACGCTAACGAATGATGGTATGTTTGTAAATGTGAATCGGAATATTATATCGATAAGGCTTTCTTAAAAATGATAGGGTAAATTTTTACGATGCGCGCGCACACCGTCACAAAAAACCGACACACATACACGACACATAATTGATAACAATAAAAATAATCTTATTCACTTACTGACTCACTCACTTTAACCTATCGCAGTCCACTGCTAGACATAAGCCTTCACAAGTTCACGCCAGACGTTATGGCTCGAACTCATGTGTTTTGCCCATAAACACCACGCTGGGCAGGCGTGTTGGTGACCGAAATAATAATCTTATTAGCAGTAGTTATATAATTAGTAAGAAAAACATACTTCATCCCTATGCTGTTGTAGAATAAAGTATCGACGTGATAATCTTCAATGCCCTGTATCATGGCTTTACATGTCGAATCTCTGCTACATTTAGAAGTAGCGGTGTGTTGAATAACAACTATATCTACAGGCCCAGGGAACCTTATATCGCGAATTGGATCGTATCCACCCCATTCATCCCTACTGACGATAGTAGGGCAGGCTGTAAATAGATGAAACAGTTTAACTTAAAAACAACTTAAATTAAATATTTTAAACAAACAAGTACGGATTTCCGGAATCAGCTCAATAATCAGAATGTTACGGAGTTTTTTTTATTTCCTTTTCCCTCTTTCACAACCCCTTTTATCAATTAAAACTTTATGTAACATTTTATTTGCCTTAGTTGACTAAGCTCGAATTGTAGCTTAGTTGAAAAATAACAACTGAAAAACTCTGTATTATTTTTAAATATTTTAAGATGTATTTTATATATAACAAAATAGTTTACAAAGCTATATAAGTAAAGACCATTAATTGTATGGCACAATAGTTAGCCATATTCAAGAGATTTTTATATGTCTAAATTAAAATACCTACTTACCAGTAACATAAACTAAATGTACTGCGACGCTAAATAAAATTAATTTGAAAAACATGATGCCCAAATCGCTCTTACAGGATTGACAAGTCTGTTAGTAATGTTTTGTTGCTAATGTGCAACAGAATTAGCCGCAAGATATATAAACCTTTATTTTATCTGAATCTTTAAATATTGTAATGATAGCTTATATTATCTTAAGTCTCACGACCGATTAACGATCATTTATGATAAGCTACTATAGCGGCTTTATGCGTCATTTACGATCTTGGAGCTCGAGTCTCCCTACGGAATGTTTTTCCAAAGGTAAAAAGCAATATTAACGATTGCGTCGCAATATATTTATAACAATATTATGTTTATTCACCAGAACATTTATTGTTTTGAAATAAATAGTAATAATCGCGTGTAAACACGAGAAGGAATAACAAAATTGTAACTCCAAGTTTTCTTCTGCGCAAAGTAAACGTCTCCTTTCTGGATTATGATATTCGCATGTATAATTAAAATCCTTTGATCCGGTGATAACGATATGTGGATGTGACGCTGTATTTCATGCAAGACATTACTAATTTTGTACTAAAACACAGTTTATATATTATTTTCAAAATAGTAACTTCACAATTTCTTGCCGATTCTTCTCTGCAGAATTTACATTCCGAATCACTGGTAGCTTTATTTTTACAAAAATAATAATCGCTTTAAAGTATTAATTTGTAAAATGATGATTTGAAAGTGCTCATGGGGTTATTTGAATAAAGTTGTTTTTGGTTTTGATTTTTGATTTTAAGTATTTTTTTTTTTTAATTTAAGATACTTTTAATTTTTTCCTTTTAATGTATTAAAGAAATATTGTTGTAGCATTGTAACTAGAATTAACTGGTTATTATAGTAATATTTCAAATTTTGAAGTCTATTTTTTGGATAAGTTTTAATAAGTAGTAGTAAATAATAGTAAATAAAATATACAAAAATATGATTTATTTTAAATTTAGAACGATTAAAAAAATCTTACATGAGGACAAGCCAAAATAGAATCGATATTTCTGTATTTTTTACTGCGTAATTAGCACTTGCTTAATTCGTTATCATCATGAATTGTAATAATTCTAGAATCGATTGTATCATCATATAATTATATCATGTATAATTTATTTTCTAGAATTTTAATTTCGCGACACAATTATCTTTTGATATTTTTAAGTTCACAGGTACTCTTATAAAGCTACTTCATATTATTGTCACGTATTGTATATTAGTAACAAAATTTTTATGACAAATGAAACGGTAGCTTATGCGTTAAAATATTTAAATTTCTTAGTCTTTATAATTCTTGTAATAATTTATAAGCAGATACATTATTTTTCTTTCATCATCATTTCATCTATTTTATTTCTTTCATTTTCTTACCTGTAATGTTAAATTTTATAATCTTTGCAATAAATTCCGATAGATTTTCTGATTAAATTTATAATAAAAACATACTCATGTGTATACAACGCCTTTTTATGTTTGGTTTTGAAAACCTTTTTTAGACTCATTGCAATTTGAAAATCGATGAAACGAAAATGCGTCACGATGAAGAAAGAAAGACAGTATATGTGTAGAAGAAAATGAGATACAATACCTATATTACTACACAAAACGCGTAAGCGATGCGTTTTGCAAGGTGACCATTTTCGCGAGACGGTTATCATCGTCAATAGAAAAAATCTCAACGGCCTAGCTTCCTACAACTTTTTAGAAGTTTCACCTCAGCCGTGTTTGAATTTCAGGCACACTTTTTTTTTAAATACACGATTGTTTCCCTTGCTGAAATGAACACTTATTTATGGTAACATGAAAAATCGACTTTTCCAGACCTTCAAGGCACAACGGGGGAATCCCTCGGAGGCCGATAGCCGGAACTGAAAAATATATTTATACGGATATCTCTTTTGAGTTATAAATAATTACATTACTTTTAATTCCGATAAATCCTTTGTACCTTATCTAATATTATGATACGGATAAGTATAATTGATAGTCTATTCAATCGAGTATTTTTATTTAGTAGATGCAATCGTGTATCGTGTTACTCTTTTTTTCACATCAACAGGCAATCCTTGTCTTTATAGGAAGCATTGTTAACATAAAAGCAAACGGTGCTAATAACACAACAATAATATAATTTATATTTTAACATTTTTTTTAACAAATTATGTACAACATTTATTTTCAAAGTCATTACGTCATAATATGATTCGTTCACTAATTATTGTACTACGTATTATGTATCCAATGGATTGCAAGTGCGTTGTTAAGAATCAGAATTATCATAGAAGATAATATATTTATCGCCATCATGTTATTGTTGATGACTTAACAATAAATAATATTAAAAATATCGATGTTATTGCGCTTACTTTATTTTCTTTAAGATATCCGGTTTACTTTAAAAATTTGAGAAAACAAGAAAACAAGACACGGGAATTACACAAAAATAAGGAACAATACAAATCAAACTCATTAATTAAAATAATATAAGTGTGACGAAAATAATATGTAATGTTACGTATCGAGTGAAAGCAATTAGATAACAATTAACTCTATTGTCTTTGGCTAAAACCATTCTACTTACGGCATGAGATAGATTCAATACATTTACAGTAAATATCAATTCAAACTCAGATTATAGGTTATTTAAATAAACGCAAGTACGTTTAAATCTACATTTTTCCAGATAAAACTACCGCTATAAAATCTGTTGAATAAAAGCGATATATATAAAAATTATTTATTACAAAGTTTGAATCTAATCGTAATAAATAATACAATAAAATTTCAACACGTATCAATTTTAATTTTTTTTTATTGTATAAAATTTACACAATTTAATATTCCTTTTAATTAAATAATTTTAATATCAAATTTCTCGTCGCGTTGGCGCAACGGTCACAGCAGGTTTGTGCCTGTTGCGCTGACGGTTGCGGGTTCGATCCCCGCACATGACAAACATTTTTATTTTTTTCATACAGATGTTCGCCATGGTATGTGTATTTGTGCAGTCCTTATGGGTCTCCCCACGGTGCCTCGAAGAGCACGTTAAGCCATCGGTCCGCCAACACACTGAGCACCGTGGTGCACCGTGGTGGATTACGCTCTGATCCCTCTCCTACATAGGGAAAGAGACCTATGGCTAGTGGGATTTACAGGCTGAAGCGATGAGGCGACCAAATTTCAGTTAGCAGTAAATCTTTTTAATCGTTTCTTTTTTTTTTTGTATTCCATGAACGACGTATTAACTTAAAGAAACAAAAATTAACAGTTATTTATTGTATGTAAAAATAAAAACTTTTGCATAAAAAATAAGGGAGTATTTTTCGAAATCTGAAATTATTTTATCATTTCTTCATAAGTTTATATCACGGACAAGCTGGTTAAAAATCTGTTTAAAATATTATTCAAGGGAAAGTTACGTTTACTATGAAACGTTTATTGTAATCGTCTTAATCGTGGGCGAAGCACTGTTTTCCAATAACCATGAACCAAATAGTTGGACAAGGTTTTATTATAAAATATTTATAGGCATAAAGCCATCACTTGTAGGCTGTTTGTATATTTAATATGAAACTAACAATTTAACTAACAAGTGAGGTAGGGAGCAGCAGAAAATATGCTCCTCAAAATCTGAAGCAGCCCGGCTGGGGAAGTACCTCAACTTTACAGAGGGTCACAGCTTCCTTTCGAGCGAGAGAAATTGTTGTGATTATGTAGTGAGTATGGTGACCGAGGTCCTAGGAGGATTAGGAGTAGAGTCGGCAATGAGTTTGAGATGCTTTTGGTGTTACAGGCGTGTATAAGCTACGGCTTGCCATCAGGTTAGTCGTATACTTGTTTGCCGACCTAGTGATATAAAAAAAATTCTATCCATTCAATTTGACTATCACAATTTTATCACTCCATCAACATAATAGGTAAACATACCGGTATTTCATCTTTGGTGAAATCTATCTAAATCGAAAGTTAGTAATATTGGGAATTAATATTACAAGTATTAGGTACAGTATTATAAATATAATAAAGCTATATCAAATATTTTATCATAAAGAAATAAAGAAGCTCATGGCACAGGGGTTCCCCGATTAATTTATCGATGCCCTTGCAATTTAATGATATGATAATTAAGTCCTTGGCTTGTTGTTAATTATATAGAGGTGTCATAATAATTATTATGATATCTTATCAGTCATATATAATCAAGATAGTATTTCTTTTTATTAAATTGATGATACATAATATGTTAATATTACGTTTGTTTTTTAAATTATATAGACTAGCGCTTGACTGCGATCTCACCTGATGGTAAGTGAAGATGCAGCCTAAGATAGTGCGCGCTTGCCTAGAAGATGCCTATTCACTCTTGATTTGAAAATACCCTAGTTATAATTATTTGGAAAAACAGAAGCTGGAAGGGCATTCCAAATTTTTGCGGTGCGTATTAAGAAAGAGGAAGCAAAACGCTTAGTGCGAGATCGTGGGATTTCAACCACGTAGCGGTGCACACTTAAGCGATGCCTTGCGGTTCGGTGGTAGAATGGTGATGGTGGAACCAAAACCATTTTCTAACTAGTAACCTAATTATCTCATTATCATAAGATTAGTTACAAATAAAAATATTGTGTGTCTTTACACAACCATCCTATAGTCAGTAGAAAAAAAAATGAAGCAATTATAATCCTTTCAATCGTTATTTACTCAAATAATCTTCATTTTGATTGATTCAGCTTAATGCCTCTTTCTTCGTGTAGAAGAAGGATTGGAGCGTACATAAATTACAGATTATTATATTACATATCTTCTTTTTAAAACTAAAATCATGTTATATCACTCTTTAGCAGGGTCATTTATCCAATACTGTCTTGTAATAATAAATAAATAAACGCGACACACTCAATTGCTTCCACTAGACTGAAAAGAATGGAACTCTCTACCAGCGTCTGTGTTTCCAGAAAATTATAACCTGGGGATCTTTAAGTCGCAAGTGAATAGGTTACTTCTAGGTAAGCGTGCTCCATCTTAGACCGCATTTTCACTTATCATCAGGTGAAATAGTGGTCAAACGCAAGCCTATCATTGTATAAAAAAAAAAAACTAGGATTAACTTCTATGTCGGGGGTCCGGAAACACACAAAACACAGGCACAAGCACACATACCACGGCAAATATTTGTATGGCCAATATAAATGTATGCCATGTGCTATTGAACCCGTAACCTCCAAGGCAACAGCCCTATACCAGTACTGTGACCGCTGCCCCAACGTGTCGTTGAGCTATAAGGCCGTATACTTACTTGAAAAACAAACAAAATTCAAGTGAGAATTTTGAAAAAATCTGTCTGCGACCGTAAAAAACTAAATTTAAGAATGATAGAAAAGGTTTTTTGATTTCTGGTGGTTGTTAACACAAATACTATGCGATTAGGTAGGACCAAGGACGACTTGCGTCCAATGACAAGTTCTCTTTTCTGAGCTATGTATATATGTTAAATGTAATTATTAATAAAGTCAGGCCGAAGACGGGCAGCAGCGTCTTCGGTGCGACAAAGCCAGTACTGCGGTCACCAACCCGCCTGCCCAGCGTGGTGACTATGGGCAAAACACATGAGTTCACGTTATTTTTGGCGTAAACTTGTGGAGGCCTATGTCCAGCAGTGGACTGTATAGGCTGTAATGATGAATTATTAATAGCGGACATCTCAACTGCGTCACTGTGCTAGGATACATTTTATGAAAACTACTTTCAATGTGATAATAGGCTCGGATAGATAATTTTTGAGAACAAAACAAATAATAACACGATCAAACTGTTAGAAAAGGAGCGATTTGAGGCCGGAAAGTGGAGAGAGGAGATTTTAAGGTTGAAAACGGCTTATGATTTCCCGCAAACCTACGAGTTCTATCGAAACAAGTTAAACACCAAAGTTGTAAAAGATTCAAAAAATTTAATTATTTTACCAATTTTTTTTTTTTTTTAAGATATTATAAATATATAAAATTATAAATTATCGGCCTCAGTCTATAAAGTACATTGAAACAATAAAAATCGAATGGTGGGAGTTTCCAAAACATAGGACATTAAAACAAAATAAGTCGCTCATAGAAAAGCAATAGGGTACATAGATAAAATTAGTTGTATATTCATAAATTATTGATAAATTAGTTGTATGATTAACATAAATACGAGTATATTTGAAATATTAAGGTAATAACCCACTACATAGAGTGAAAAAAGTAAACGAAACTGTAAACACACAAGATTGATTTTAATAAAAAAACTTTATTCATTCATATATTGAAGTGACTCTTTTGTTAGTTTCACTATGGGAAGAAATCCAGTTTGGGTGATCACGAAGAGTACAATTTTTTAATTTCTTATAGATGAGACGTCGGCTAAGAAACGGGGCCAACCGCGAATAATTCTGTAGAGGTTTCTGCCGGGACTCTCAGTCGCCATGAGTTGTCTGTGGCCCACAAGGTGATAGGTAGAACTGAGATGCCTTTGTTGTACTCCACAACGAATGAGGTCCTGCGCTGCTTTCAGTTGGGCAGCAGATGGCTGGTCATCTAAAAATATGTATAGCCTTTGTCAAGAGAAAATTTAAAATACATATTTACATCTTTCTTCTTTACTAAGCGACAGTTGAATAGATTATCAAATATCTTTAAACGAGCAATTCTTGTATATATATATATATATAGAATCTGAATCTCGTAAAGGGCTCCAACGATTTTCATGAAATTTAGTATGCAGGGAATTTCGAGGCCGATAAATTGATATAGCTAGGACTCATTTAAAAAAAATCGTTTTATACCTGTTTTTAGGGAATGAAAAAATGGCTACAATATCATTAGAATACGAAGGTAAATTTCGCGGAGGTCTACTGAGTTTTAATAGTTCACGTAAAAAATCGGCCGGTCGAGACCGACTAGAAGACCCCGGTTCAAACCCTCATGTCTAGATCGTATTTTTCCCTTTTTTCCTAATTGCACTCGTGATTTTTTATTTAAATAACCAGTTAATATTTTTTTATTATTATGTCGGTAAGACTAAAAAATATTATTCATATTTTATCAATATAAAATTCGTATTTAAGTATAATTTTCAAAAAAAAAAAACGATTTACTAAAAAATACCGAGCTAAGCTTGGTCACCCAGGTACTAAAAATTTAAAGTACGAAATCATTTCCATTTTTTCTTACATCAATTAAAGCCTCAAATATTTCAATTAAATTTAATAATACAACAAGCGATCTAAACAATTTACAAAATCCCTATACTATCAATTACTACTCAGAATGAAGTAATTAGACAGTTTCATCTTATTAGTAGTAATATATAAAGAATACAATATTTAATACAATTTTTTTATGTGGACGATCAACTATAAACTTATATAGAAGTTAATAATATGAAAGTGATCAAGACGTGGATCAAAAGTTGGACAAATAAACTAGATTAACTTACGATTATAGTTTCCAATAAACGATATTCCAATAGATCTATGGTTATATCCGCGAGTATGAGATCCTTGTTGTTGCCAGCCGGCACCTTCGTAAATTTTTCCATTTCCACCAATCAAGAAGCTAGAAATTAGAAATAAATTAATTTAATACTTATTAGGTTTTTTTTATTAATTTATGTGTAATTCCTAATTTCAGCATAACTATGATAACTAAACAAATCTCGTCAGCTTTGTTGGTTAATAATCCCATAATCACATACTTCATTCCTATGCTGTTGTAGTTCAAAGTATCCACGTGGTAGTCTTCGATGCTCCGTATCATAGTTCTGCATGCCGAGTCTGTAGTACATCTGGCTGTGACGGTGTGCTGAATAATAACAATATCTCTTGGCCCAGGGAACCTTATTATTTGGAATGGATCATATCCACCCCATTCTCTTCTACTGACAATGGTAGGGCAGGCTGAAAACATACAAAATAGCTTATATACTTGGATACCTATATAAAAATATTAATTTAAAATCAACAAAAAAACACGCTTTAATAAATAAACCAAATTAATAATTGTGTTTGCTCGCAAACGAAATAAAAACCGACTTCAATTACATCGACAATTAATACAACGTAGGTACGCGAAAAAATAGTCAAGTAAATACGCATTATCAAAGATAAGTTGTAATCAGATCATGATGAAATTTAAATGTGACCACATGATAAACATCGGCCTTCGATTAAATTAAAAATCATCAAAATCGGTACGCCCAGTAGAAAGGTTATGTGGATTTCCCAGAGTTTCCCTCGATTTCTCTGGGATCCCATCATCAGATCCTAGTTTTCTTATCATGGTACCACACTTAGGATATTTGCTTTCCAACAAAAAAAGGATTATCAAAATCGGTTCATAAACAACAAAGTGATCCCCGAGTATACATAGATATATACGGTCGAATTGAGTCACCTCCTCCTTTTTTGAAGTCGGTTAAAATAGAATAATCTTATCAAATTAGTGTATTGTCATTAGTCCTCGAACCCAAAGGAATTGGTTACAGACATGTAAAAATGAGTAGATAATTTACATTATAAATATAACTAACAAATCTTGTAGACTTTGACTCAGGACTTCATATTCTGGATTATTATGGAATTTTCACAATATTTCTACTATTTGTGAAACTAATAATTACCAACATTGAAAAAAGTACACTAGTTTCAAATATTTAAGATAATAAGCATATGAAATTTTTGACAAAACTAGATTGTATAGTTCAGATGGCAGAGTCACTCATAAGTGCAGAATTTCAATAGGTGTCTAAGTACATTACATATACGAGTACGTACCAGTCACACAAGCTAACTGCAATGCGATGCTTAATAAAATTGATTTAAAAAACATGATGTATGTGTCGCTCTTACAAAACGGATAATTATGTTCTTAACGTGTCATTCTTGCTATTTATATTAGCACCCACCGCAATATAGCTGCACAAAACCTATATTATCTTAATCTATAAATGATACCAGGACAGTTCATGCTATCTTAGGTCTTACTACTTAACTTACGATGACTCATATTCTATTAAAGCCGGTTTTGCACACATTGTGACTCTTAAAAATATGTAAGTCTTATGGGAAACCAAGGTTTATAACATAATTGAAACAAATTAAATAAATATTATAATGATAAATAGTAAAGTTACGTTTTTATATAGTTTACAGAGAAATCCTTTTTTTCCCAAATTGAATTACTATTTATTTGTATTATTATATTAATTATTATCTATACATATAATAAAATGGTAGGAAAGTCAAAACTGTACATTGAATATTTTTTTAAAAGAATATTTGGGGTGTGATCTACAATCGACACTGAGGCCAAAAAGATAGTTTTTAGAATTTTTGTCTGTTTGTCTGTTTTTCTGTTTGTCTGTATGTATGTTCGGGATAAACTCAAAAAGTACTGCATGGATTTACTTCAAATTTGGCACGAATATTATTAAAAAGTCGTATCAACATAAAGGCTACATACTCGTATTATCACGCTATCGCCTACGGGGAACGAGCAGGGAACCTTTATTTCTTAAACGCATTCTGTAACAACGTGTAATCTAACAACGCATATTTGAATGTTGTTATTATTATGTTAATAACCATGCTATAAGCTAGCTTCAAACCATAAAAATCATAAGTAACTTAGGCCGATAAACATAATTAAATGAATATAATTAGTATCAAGACAATTTTAAAGCATCGCCATCTATGAGATTTTAAAAACATCATCATCAATCCCTTTTTGGATATAAATAATTTAAATTTGATCATGTTGGCGAGGTTAATTTATAGTTGTCAGTACAAGACCAAAGCCGCACGCGCCGTTATGGCTGGAAATTATTGTGTCTACATTTCATTTATTTAAATTGAAATGTATGGGAATTTGGTAAATAATTAAGTACCTATTTTCTTTACACAATTCGAATGAGAATCACATAACGAGTATCCTCCTTAAATATTGATAGTAATTCACCAGTCATCTGCATATATCGGGTGTATTTGGAACGCTTGAAAAAACGAAGAGGTATGATAGTGGTGACATGATCTGACAGTCTCCCTCTGTTAGTTACTGCCCTTTCTGTAGATATGAAATGTAAAGAAGAAACGGGTAAATGAATGTTATTTTAAAAGGTATAACCGTAGGTATTTTTGGTGCTGTATAGCGTTCACGCAGACGACGTCGCAGGCAGCAGCTATTTATTGAATATATGTATTAAAATACTATGTTGTACTGTCAGTAAAGAATATAGCCACACCCTTTCTTCCGGTGGGTGTTGTTAGAGGCGACTAAGGGATAACAGAGTTTCACTACCACCTTGGAATTTAAAAAGCCGACCAATGGCGGGACAACCATCCAACTGCTGACTTTGGAATACACAGGCCGAAGACGGGCAGCAGCGTCTCCGGTGTGACAAAACCAGCCATGTGGACACCAACCCATCTGGAGACCTATGTTGAGCAGTGGACTTCGATAGGCTTAAGTGATGATGAGTGATGATGATGATCACGATAACTTTATTAGTAAATATTCCTAAACAGGCATTTTATTTAAAAGAGAAATGAAAGAAGAATATAAAATTGAATACACAAAAGATTGCTCCAGAAACAAACATTGATTTAACCAACAGCAAGCAACTCACTATTTCAGATCGTGAATACTTCATCAAAACCTTAGTCTAATCAATGTCTTAGTCTGGTCAATTTTTGATATGATATTCAAAAATGCTTAGTCTAACTGACTAATAATGGTAAGGCTTTCATAGCATATAGCTATTAAAATAATAAATTTAATAAAATAAACGCGGTTGGAACGGCGGGGCATAACTAGTGATTAATAATAATTATGACGTTGTTTATTTAATCACTAATAACAAATCGAGGTTATCTGGTGTCACTATATCAATAAATTATAGAGTTGACAAATCGGGGGGACCCCTGTACCTTAAACGTTATTTTAAGTGTATAATTTGTAAGAAATACTGTGAAATTATTTTTTCAATGTGATATAGATTTAATTTTAGATATTGCCGAATACACACCTATTATGAACCTAGTTTAATTATACTGGAGACCAATAAATTAAATTGTTTGTATTATTTTTTGTGTTATATCCACACATGAGGAAATTATAAACATTTTTAATAGATAATAAATAAAAAATCCTTTTATTATTTCTAAAAAAAAATCTTAATGTAATATGTATATATCAAACTTAATCCTAAAACTATACAACATACTAGTTAGTAAAAACCCCTTCGCGGGTGAAGACTTCCTCCAAAAATTCCAGATTTCCTGCCCTAAGCTACAAGGCAACCATCCTTTTTTTACGTGGGGAAAATCCTCATGGATACCCGCCGGGCTGCACCAATAATTGAGCAAAGCTCCAGGGAGCCAGCACAGTCCGGCCCTCACGCATCAGGTCTGCCAGATTGCACCAGCAACCGAGCAAAGCTCCAGGGAGCCAGTACAACCCAGCTGGGCCACCGCGTTTTTGCGCTACAGGACGGGCGACTGAACCACCCGCTCCGTCCCTCTGCTGGTTTTTGGTCCAAGGGGGTCCAAAACTAGGATCCCTACAACTCGCAAGCAGGACAAGCAAGTGGCGACCCCTGGGGGCCCATCCGCCTCCCGGGAGTCGCACCCAGTAGGAGATCCAGTAACTTCACCTGGCTTTGCAACCATCCTGAGCCAGCTACTTATGTGATGTCGTCAGTACATCTAGTGAGCGGTCTTCTTCTATATCATTTGCCACTTTGGCCTCCCCACCGTGTCACCCTTAAGGTCCAACGCTCATCTGACAGTCTTTCCACATCACCATTTCCATTTTTGATTTAGAGCATGTTCTAGTCCATCGCTAGCTTTAGTATACTTCTTGTGTCTTATTTTATCAATTTTTCTAATCTCGAGTATGCTACGTTCTAGGCCACATTAACAAGTTCTAATTTTTATTTTTGTTTTCTCTGTGTATTTTCAAGTCTGGCAAGCATACGTTAGACACGGTATAAAACAGCTCGACATGACTTTGGTTTTAAGTTTGACTGGCATATTGCTTTTGTAAATTTCTTTTAAGTTCCAGTATTTTTGCCAGTATGCTGAATACGCCTTTCAATTTCTGAGCAGTTATTATCCTGATTGAAGCTTATTTGTTTACCTAAGTTTCTTGTTGTTTTGAGTTTTAAATGAGTTATAACTAAGAAATCCATGTGTGAAGAGAGAGTTACCATGCCAACTTCCGGTAAGTATTATATAACATCGAATTCAATCACCAGTAGCTCAATAGGGTGAAGCAGTATTTCATGCCTTCCCATATACACATTATACGCCTTTCATGCCTTCACGTATACATATTTACTCGTGTAATTTAATCGTACACTGTTAACAAATATTTATCGGTGGCGTTTGTCATTATCATTGTTTTAGATACGTTCACCTCCAATCCTATCTTCTTGCTAGCTAAATTTAGTGTTCGTATCATGCTTCTGCAATACTTTTCTTTTTTCCAGTATTTGTTTTGGGTAGCCTTCCTTAAAATAGTAGTTTGTATATTTAAGTAACTGTTTTTATTTTATTATTTTAATTTATGCGCCAAGTGTGGAGAAAATTAGCACTAATGAGCGAGGTCTGTCAGACTTCATCCCTATTCTATTAACCTCTTGTATGTCGATGTAAATTGGTTTGATGGAGAAGTATTATTCTATCCATTTAATTATATTTCTTTCTAGACTAGCGTATGACGTTCCAGTCTTCTCAATGCCAAAAAACACCAAGCTTCTTTCCCTTTCTCGTTTTTCGAGAAAATATACTCTTTTTTCCTACAAAATATTATTAATATTTTGAGTGACTTGACCCGGTTTCCCAGATTTCCAGTCTTTGTTTATCCAGATCCATTTTTATTGTTTTAAGCGCGTTTAGAACTTTCTCCATGATTTTTTGGTAAAAAATAAATTAAATATTTTGTTTTGCTACAGGAGGTTCCCTCTATTGGTGTAATGTTGTTGTGATATAAATAGTGGAGCACATATTGCTCGTTGTTGTTGATTTCGTACTTAGTACGTACCTACTTTAACAGATATCGCTTTACGATAAAGTCGTTTGTCGATAAGGACATTTTTTGATAAATAATCGGAAGTGCGCTCTATTAATGCAACGTTCTGTTCGTTGTCGAGGTATGGATTGTGGAACGCGGGTTGCTCGATAATGTTAGTTGTGTTGTTAGTATGCCTCTAGTTGTACAGATGGCGCTGTGCGATATTGATGAGTAAACAGGATAGGAATCTGCAAGTCATCGATATTTTCTTTTACACTTTTTATTTAATCGGCACTGTTATGTGTTTTTAAAACTTTTGTAAGCATCTTTTAATAGTCAAACTGAGATTGTAAGTCCAAACAAAACTGTTGTAAGTTAATAGATTCTACAAAAAACAATAAAAACAAATTTAAAGTCGCACGGTGTCGTCTTTTGTCAAAGATTTCATAGCAATATGACGATGTTCTCTAAAGAACTCACTATAGGCGGTGCCGCGGTCGCTTAGGACCAATTAAAATATCATTATATCAAAAATTTCGACCGAACAGATAAATCGTTCCATAGCTTTATTGGCTAGAGCGCCGATCGACACGAGTGAGCCGAAGATGCAGGTTCGATCCCCGCTGGAACGATTAGTATTTTTGATTATGATATTTAAAATGTTTACGAATAATTTAATGAATACAAACGTTACATAATAATAGGAATAATTAATATTGAAATAAAAAGCGTTTTAATACACATAATACATTGCTTTGGATATTTGTACAAATTACTAAAGAATAAGAATGGCTATCAAGAAGAAATGGAAAAATCCACGTTAGTAGCCATTTCGTAACTTTGTATAAGAGCTTGTGTATTTCAGTAATTAAATCAGTTGATCTCTATAGAGTAAAACTCGGTCGCTTGAGAGTGATTCTATAAGAGACAAAAAAAAGATGAATGCGGATAGTGTTTCATCGTTAAATATAAGTGAGCAAGGGCTACCGTGTCAAGTACGAGTACGGCTAAAAATGCGAGTACCAAGATGGAAGCTCCACTTTGCAACGTGGAATATTGGCTCTCTAATTAGACGATGTAGCGAACTCGCGGACGAACTATATATATAAGTAAGAGAAAAAAAAAGATGAATGCGGCTACGACGTTATCGTTAACTGACGCGCAGGCAAATCACCCTACACATGTGATAAGTGAGCTAGTACCCAGACGGAAACTCCGCTTTGCAACGTGGAATATTGGCTCTTTAACTAAACGATGGAAGAAACTCGCAGCCGTACTCATGAGACGTCGGATCCAATGCGCTTTCCTTCAGGAAACACGCTGGAAGGGCAACGAGTCACGTAACATCGGGCAGGGTTACCAGCTTGTATACACCGGGTCATCCACAGGGAGAAACGGTGTCGCGGTAGTACTTTGTGAAGAACTTCGGAAGAATTTACTAGAAGTTGATCATCGCTGTGACCGATTAATGCGGGTACGAGTGCTAATTGAGGGAGTTACTATCAACCTGATCTGTGCTTACGCACCTCAAGCTGGCTGTAGTGCGGCCGAAAAGAAATCCTTCTGGGAGCAGTTTGAAGACTTATTACGCGCTGTACCGACAACTGAAGGGATAATTGTTGGAGGGGACTTCAACGGTCACGTGGGCAGGTCGGCTGAGATATACAAGCGTGTTCATGGTGGCTTTGGTTATGGTCGTCGCAATGTGGGGGGCGAAAAGATTCTAAGAACCTGTAGCTTGTTTGGTCTGGCCATTGTAAACACTTTCTTCGCAAAGGATACTCAACAACTTATTACATATAAAAGTGGGTCCCACTCAACTCAAATTGACTATCTGCTGATCAGAAGGTGCCATATCGGCAAGGTAACAAACTGTAAAGTTATTCCAGGAGAAAGCCTGACGCCCCAACATCGTCTTCTTGTCATGGACTTAACAGAAGTTGGCCACAGCAGAATATTTCCTACTCAAACTGTGGAGCAGCCCGACTGGGGAAGTACCTCGACCATACAGGAGGTCACAGCTAAATAAAACTGATTTCAAGGAGTGTTGTGTTTCTGTTGGAGAGTAAGGATACCAGAGGCCCCGGGGGGATTGAGAATATGGTCGATAACGCACTTGCGATGCTTCTTGTGTTTCAGACGTCTATAGGCTATGGTAATCGCTTACTATCAGGTGACCCGTACGCTTGTTTGTAGACCTAGATATATGTAAAAAAAAAATTTTTTTTTTACACCTAGATCGGAAAACAAGTGTACGTCTTGCCTAATGGCAAGCGATTACCGTATCTTATAGACGTCTGCAATACCAAAAGAATCGCAAGAGCGTTGCCGACCCCATCCCCAATTCCCCCCAGGAGCTCTGTTCACCTTATTTACCAACAGGAACACAACACTACTTGAAAGTAGTATTATTGAGCTGTGATATTCTGTAAAATCAAGGTACTTCCCCAGTCGAGCTGCTCCACATTTTGAGCAGGGAATATTCTGCTGTGCCCTACGTCTGTTAAGACCATGACAAGAAGACGATGTTGGGGCGTCAGGTTTTCTCCTGGAATGACTTTACAGTTTGTTACCTTGCCGATATGACACCTTCTGATCAACAGATAGTCAATATGAGATGAGTGGGACCCACATTTATACGTAATAATTTGTTAAGTATTCTTTGCGAAGAAAGTGTTCACGGTGGCCAGATCAAACAAACAACAGGTTCTTAGAATCTTTTTGCCTCCCACATTGCGACGACCATAACCAAAGCCACCATGAATACGCTTGTATACCTCAGCCGACCTACCCACGTGACCGTTTAAGTCCCCCACAGCAAATATCCCTTCAGTTGTCGGTACAGCGCGTAATAAGTCTTCAAACTGCTCCCAGAAGGATCTCTTTTTGGCCGCACTACAGCCAGCTTGAAGTGCGTGAGCACTGATCAGGTTGGTACTAACTCCCTCAGTTAGTACTCATACCTGCATTAATCGGTCACAGCGATGATCAACTTCTAGTAAATTCTTCCGAAGCTCTTCACAAAGTACTACCGCTACACCGTTTCTCCCTGTGGGTGACCCGGTGTATACAAGCTGGTAGCCTTGTCCGATATCACGTGACCCGTTGCCCTTCCAACGTGTTTTCTGAAGGAAAGCGCATTGGATCCGACGTCTCGTGAGTACGACTGCGAGTTTCTTCCATCGTTTAGTTAAAGAGCCAATATTCCACGTTGCAAAGCGGCGTTTCCGTTTGGGTACTAGCGTTTTTAGCAATGCTCGTACTTGACACGGTAGCCCTTGCTCACTTCTGTTTAACGGTGAAACCCTATCCCCATTCATCTTTTTTTGTCTCTTACTTATAGAGAACCGCTGAGAGTGATTTTTACATTGATCAATTGCCATCTGACTTCAAAATCCACATTTAATAGGAAGTGGCGAGGATTCAGGAGTAAAGGTAGCGAAAGAAGGAGGACAGGGGAGTCAGAGGAAAGAGGGACGAAAGGACACAACTAGCACGGACTCGATCGGGGCATGCTTGTGGCGGCTCGAGGACCCGAGGTCGCGTACCCGTATGCCCTGAAACAAGTATCGGACAGATGCTTGTCGTGTTTCTAGGAATCACAAGCATTCTGTTGACATAATACATATTTTTTTCAACAATAGGCGATCGAGTTTTACTCTAAAGAGATCCACTAGGTTAATAACTAAATCACAAGTTTTTATACAAAGTTAAGTAAATGGCTAGTAACGTGGATTTTTCCATTTCTTCTTCATGGCCATTCTTATTATTTAGTAATTTGTAAAAATATCCAAAGCAACGTATTATGTGTATTAAAACGCTTTTTATTTTAACGTTAATTATTCCTATTATTATGTAACGTTCGCATTCATTAAATTGTTGGTAAACATTTTAAATATCATTTCAAAAATACTAATCGTTCCAGCGAGGATCGAACCAGCATCTCCGACTCACTCGTGTTGGTCGGCGCTCTAGCCAATAAAGCTATGCAACGATTTATCTGAACGGTTGAAATTTTGGATATAATGATACTAGCTGACCCCGCAAACGTTGTTTTGCCATATATCTTATTAACCCTCTTAATCCACCCCCCTACAACTTAGGGGTATGAAAAATAGATGTTGTTCGATTCTCAGACCTACCCGATATGCGCACAAAATTTCATGAGAATTGGTCAAGCCGTTTCGGAGGAGTTTCACTACAAACACCGCGAGACGAGAATTTTATATATTAGATTTAATTGGTCTTAAGCGACCGCGGCGCCACCTATAGTGAGTTCTTTACAGAACATGAGAGCTGAAACTTCTTAGCATTCCATGGATTCACCGTGCGGGCGCCGGGTCCATCCTGTGGCAGAAGGAGAAACTCAGAGCAGTTACCAGGACTTGCGACCTGGGTGTAGGTTTAAGGAGGCCCCCTTTGAGATGCGCATCAACGCTCACCTTCACTGTTCGAGTTTCCCGCCCTGCCTAGCCAAATTTGGTAGGAACAGGTTAGTGCAGCCTTAAACACTCGTTCTAAAATAGAATTTACTGCAGTTTTCGACAGGCCAAGGTCTTTCAGAAAATTGTAGAGAAATTTTGCTGGTATGACGACATACCGCTTGAGACATAGAAGTCGTTGGGCTCTCTTAGGGTGCGGATACTCACTGATCTCTTCAACTGCATCTTGAATACTAGAACGATAGCCAGTGGCGCCTTAGTGTCATCATCCCTATTTACAAAGGCAGGGTCCAAGATTGCGGTAATTATAAAGAAATTAAGATTATGTGTCACACTATGACGTTCTTCGAACGTGTTATCTACCTCAGACTTCGTCAGGAATGTGCGATCTCTGACTATCAGTAGTGGGTTCTAGCCAGGCTTGGACACTATAGACTTTTTGCTCTCAAAACTTTAATGAAGGCATACAGATCAGCCTCCATAGCTAATTATGTATGCCAATAACATAGTGCTTATTGAAGAGAGCAGATTGGAGCTTGAGCGTAGAGTGTGCAACCTGAACCTGTTGAAGGATACGCTTGAAAACAGTGGTCTCAAGCTAAATGTGGCGAAGACCGAGTACATGGCCTGCGGAAGTCCGAAATCTTTCACGATTCAAATAGAGGCTGAAACAGCCATTCAGTCAGAGAAATTCATGTACCTTGGATCCATCTTGCATGAGTCTGGAAGTAATAATAATAAGATTTATTTATTTTCTCACCACAATATTGCTAACAGGTCATTAGATAGGTACATAATAACATGAGCACTAATATTGTGGGAGACTGGTGCCTAAGATAGGCTCGAGGCTTGTGTTTCAGGACATCAGGTCTCCACCCCTTAAACAAGTACATTTCAATTATCATCATACGGGCATTAACAAATTATTTTCCGTTTACACCTATTTTTAGTGAGGTTATATATAGGCAGAAATCCATTGATTTTGTTGTACAAAAAGCCACCCAAGCTGCAAAAGAATCGCTTTGAGAACCTTGTGGAAAACTTGCTACACTGTACAGGATTGTACCGCCTTTTGGCGTCTGACACTGACGGGTGATATTCAAGAAGTGTGTGTTGTCTTAGTAGGGTGTCAAGTATAAACAATTGGTGCACCGTTAAGACCTGGCACTCTTTTTATAACAATACAGTGGGGTAACGATACGGTTTAAATAATGATACCTTCAGTATAGCTCTTTGTGCTCTCTCCAGGTCAATCAGTCTGGTTTTTGGTGCACCACCCCAGGACGTGATGCAAGAAGTTAGCACCGATTGAGCGAGGGCAAAATAGACAGATTTCAATCGGTTAGCATCCAAGACATTTCTTATTGTTTTAAAGACGTATATAAGTTTTCGTAACCTGTTATTAATCGCATCTATATGTTCGTCAAATCTAAGATTATTATCAATCACTACTCCCAAGATTTTACAGTCTCTTTTTTCTGCAAGCGTGTGCAGTCGCATGTAGCGTTTTGTGGTTCAGAACACGAGTGAACTTGTATGGCGTGAGTAGTAGACTGTGGTACAATGCCTTTAAAGGAGAAAGTGATGTAAGTGGTTTTCGCGCTATTTAAAGTCAATAGGTTTCCTCGTAACCACTTTGAGATAGTATTGAAACCCGACTGAGCATACCTGTATGTTTCGGCCCATGTATCTGCAGTGAATAAGAGAGCAGTGTCGTCGGCAAAGCTGACTATTTTGCAACCAGGGAGGGTGAGCATACTCAGGTCGTTGATGTAAATAAGAAATAGAGAAGGTCCAAGTACGCTACCTTGAGGCGTACCATAAGTCTAAAAGGAAGGAAGTATCGGCTAAATGGCGAGAGGTCATAGGTTGAATACCGATCAAGCTCAATGGACAGATATACAAGAACATCACTCGACTGATCCTCTTATAAGCGAATGCTGGCCAGCACTATCTCATACTCATACTCAAAAGCTTCATGTCACATAAATGAAAATGCTACGATGGATGTGTAGCATAACGCGTGCCTACCGCATATACAACTCCTTTATCCGAGGCAGTTTCAGGGTCCGTGACATATCTGAAAAACTCCAAAAGCAGTGCCTGGGGTGGTATGTCCATATGTTGCTTCGGTCTAAAGATTACGTAGGACGAACTTTGCTTAACGTATCTATCCCTGGAACTAGACCTCCTGGACGTCCGAAAGCGATAGCTACATGTCGTGAAGCAAGAGATATGAGCCAATGGCCTAACCCAGAACAATGGTAAAGATCGCGCAAGGTAGAGAAGCTTTAATTGAAAGGCAGACCCTGGTAATAAATGCTGAGATTAATAATTCCAAGCAAAAGAAGGACAAGACAAATGCTTCTGATGCTCCTCCTGTCGTGGGTTCGATTTCCACTAGGAGCGGATATTTGTGTTTATACAAATATTTATTTCCAGTCTGGTTGTTAGTCCTTGTAGGTCTCCCCATCGTACCCCGGAGAGCACGTTGAACTGTCGGTTCAGGTTGTTATCATGTAAACCTAATAGCGATCGTTACTCATAGTAGGGATATATCCACCAACCCGCATTGGAGCAGCGTGGTGGATTAAGCTCTGATCCTTCTCCTGCATGGGGAAATAAGCCTATGCCCAGTAGTGGGATATTACAGGCTGAAGCGAGTAATGGAATTGTATTTCTTAGTCGCCTCTTATGACACTCACGGGAAGAGACTGCATTATTTACTGCCGTAACCACACATCATGTTATACACACATAGATTTGTGATTTTACACAGTTCTACTCGCCACATCAAGTGCGATACGAGCTGTCGATGATACAAACAAAACGACAAACATTTCATTAAAAGCAGAACTCAAAACCGCTGTAACGTCATCCAAGAAAATTAATACAAAAATATTATGAAGTATAAAAAAATTTTAATTAAAAATTAAAGTTTTCACTAAACATTTAACTAAAATAATAAACTCTTCTTCTGAATTACTTCGAAAGATGTTTATTTTCTAGATTTATTGGCTTTATCAATACAAAAGATATTTTCTCCCTCACAAAGTAGCCAATTATTAAATGCAACTTTAATCTCATTTGTATTTTCCATTGGTGATTTCAAATAAACAAACAGTAAATTAATTACAAATTATTCACTAATATGTACGATTTTATTTTTGTTTTACCCACACATTAGGGATTCTAAACATTTTTTGAATATCATATCAAAAATTGACCGCTCCAGCGGGATTCGTTACATCGTTCCATAGCTTAATTGGCTAGAGCGCCGACACGGTCAGTCGGAGACGCGGGTTCGAATCCCGCTGGAGCGGTCAATTTTTGATATGATATTCAAAAAATTATTCACTTATAGAATTCTTCAAATTGTCGTAAGATTGAGTAGTAACGTTAAAGATGATGAGTTTCTGAGGCTATTAAGAAAAGAAAAAACGAAATTTTGGACTACAAACTTTTTTTTCTTAATTTGCGTTAAATTTGCGCATGTGAAATAAAATCAAAAACATGGTTTACATTTGTTATAAGGTTGAAAATAATAAACGGAAAATATAGTTTTTTGGAATAAAATATATTTGGATTCTTATTGAAGTAAGTAGAGGTTTTAGAAATCATAATACGAGTATTAATTACAAAAGATAAACTACAAAATCTCATACTGAATGATCGTGACATCTAGAGTTGCATAAATTCAAAATTCTTAATAATCGAAGGATTGGCTAAAAAATTGGGCCATCCGCGTATTATTCTGTAGAGGTTTCTGCCGGGGCTGGCAGTTGCAATGAGTTGTCTGTGGCCAACTAGATGATAGTTGGACGTAAGACGGTTTTGTTGTACTCCGCATTTAATTAGTTCCTGCGCTGCTTTGAGCTGAGCATCAGTTGGCTGGTCATCTAAAAATATATATAGACAAAGGTAAAACAAAATCTTCTCTATTGCATTAGATCATTGTATTTCTTTGACGAATATAAAACTGACATGAATTGTCACTTGAGTTTTAAAAATATCTGTAATAACTTTAAAAAACTAACATAAAAATACCTATATTACAGACACGTGATACACTTATACTTGAGCAATGGTTACACAAATAATAATGAATTAGTGGAAGGCCTTAGTTATATTCAAAAGAAAATAAACTTAAGGGACATTCTTAGTTTTATCTCAAGTCGATATAGAAAACATTTCTGTTAATAAAAACACGAAAGAAAAAAAAATAACTAGTTTAACTTACGCTCGTAGTTTCCGATGAATGATATACTGATCGATCTATCGTTAAATCCATGGGTGTGGGTCCCTATTTGTTCCCAGCCAGCACCTTCGTAAATTTTACCATTTCCACCAATCATGAAACTGAAAATAATAAATACGAGTATGTTAACTCATACGAAGCTAATGAACTATCATTAACAAATACATATAATAATTATTTATTATAAAGTAAAACATTATAGTATATAGCGAGCTGTCCACCTTGCGTAGTTGAAATAACGTTATACACGTATTAGAAAACTTGGCCAAAAAATGGCCAAACTTTCCAGCCGTGCTCAAATTTTGCGCTCAACAACACATTTAGAGATTTTAATTTATAAAAATTAATGTTTACCGAGTTACTTTATTATTTTTTATAGGTCAGTTATTTTCCGGATATGCACATGTAATGCATCAACTATCAAACAACAAGACACTTACTTCATTCCAATGCTATTGTAGTTTAAGACATCGACGTGATAGTCTTCGATACTACGTATCATAATTCTACATGCCGAGTCCGTGGTACATCTTGAAGTGGCCGTGTGTTGAATTATTACTATGTTTACTGGACCTGGGAACTTCTGGTCCTGAAACGGATCATATCCACCCCAATCATCTCTACTAACAATGGGAGGACAGGCTGAAAATATAAAAAAAACTTTTAATTATAAACTACTAAAATTCAATAATTTCAACCAATATATAACAATTTTTCTATGGCATGGGTGGGATAGTTAACCGAACATACAAAATTATGTTTGATTAGCCACGGCTGTTATTACAATAGGTATTATAAATGTACTTACCGGTTACAAAAGCTAACTGTACCGCGAGACACACGAATATTAATTTTGAAATCATAGTGCTCAAATCTTTCTTAAAGAACTGGTTGCTGTGTCGTGAGTACTTTGTTATTGATATTTATAACAGAATCTGCTACAATATAAACCCTTACCTTATCAAATGCTATCAGTAATACAAAGATAGCTCATGTTATCTTAGCTCTCATTACAATATTAATTTTGATAACTTAAAGAAAGCTTGCTCTAAAAGACATAGATAGATAGCGTATTTTATAAATATGTAATCATGATGATAATTCCTAAAAAAGTAATATACACCAAATGTGTAACACCGTGACCGTTTGTGCCGTCCTTGTGGGTCTCCCCACAGTGCCTCGGTGAGCACGTTAAGCCGTTGGTCCCGGTTGTTATCATGTAGGTACACCTTATAGGGATCGTTATTCATAGTAGGAAATATATCCGCCAACACTTATTGGAGCAGCTTGGTTGATTAATCTCTGATCCTTCTTTGGGATATTACTGGCTGAAGCGTGTAACAATAATTAAGAAAAAAACGCTAATATACTTAAAATAGTTCTGCGATTATTTTCGTATTTTTAAAAAGTACTTCTAAATGAGAATTTTCTTAATAAAATTATATGCTGTAATAAACCTGTTTCAGAACTTCTTGAAATTTTACATCTGAGATGTAAGAGAGGTTGACAAGTCCTATACAAGTTATTGTGGAAGTACGTAATTTCTGGATGTAGAGGCATGAAACTTTATCGTAAGGCTTTTAATCAGATATACATAAATATTTATTTGAAAATGCGTCTCTTTGTAATAAACCATTATTTTTCGAATGATTTTGAAATAATAAATACTGATTATAAATAATAATTAAGTAGATGTGCCAGTCTTAACGGAAATTTCACATCAATATATCTTAAAATTTTTCCTGTCACATCCAAAATAGAAATTTTGGAAGCGTGAAATTTTTATTGCACATTAAATAAATAAGTATTCTAGCGTTTAGGGCATTTCTTGATTTTAAAATAAGAGTCAAAATCGTATTACTGAAATTAACGAAAAATGAGTGGAATAGACACAACGAAGTTGTGTGTTATCACATGTTTCTAGCATGACTGTTCTATGAAGCACGATTGGAATTAAGCTCAGCGAACAGTCTCATTCACATCTCACATAATTCTAGCACACGTTAACTCTGTGTCGATAACTGTAGTTTAAAAATAAAGAGGTCCTAAATTATTGTTATATATCAATTAGATATTTACAAATAGATATAATTTCTGCGCGAGTGAAATCGAGGGCAATAGTTAGTTATGATATGTCGTTAATATAATTATTTATAACAAGTCTATGCACATATTGACATATCAACAGATTAAGAGGCTTTATCGAAAGATAAATAGGGGAAGCCCATGTATCTTAAATGTTTTTTTTTTAATTATGTACACAAACCTAATAAAAAAATTAATCTAAATTCAAAAGGTTTATGGGCAGCTATATGTTATAGATATAATTTATCAAAAGTCCCCTGGTATCGATAAAGGTCGTCGAAACTAAATTCAAATTACCTTTTATCTAAAAAACAAATTATCTACTTGCGGTACTTTTTTTAATTTGATTACAATAATGAGGAAAAAAGTTATTGTTAGTTCGCAGAGTTATAAAATAAATACATTTTTAAAATAAAATTAATCTAAGTTGCTCCTTATTATATCAGCTATCTGTCAGTGAAAGTTCCGTCAAAATCAGTTCAGCCGTTTTAGAGACTAGCCGGAACAAAGATTCAAACAGAAAGACAGACAGACAAAAATTGTAAAAAATGTTATTATGGTATATGTACCGTGTATTCATCCACATGCATTTAGTAAAAAGCGCTTATTTTAATATTAAGAACAGACACTCCAGTTTTATTTATTTGTATAGAGGCTGTAATAATCTGGTGACATTTTTCTATACGATACAAATACAAATACACAGGCATACACACTCACAAAATTACACATACACATCTACGCATTATTGACCATGGATATTTTACATTTTATATATTTCTAATTTTTATTGTAACTTTGTTTTACTACCTCAACTCAACTTTGTCTACCTTAACTGTGTAACTTAAATAATGTAAAATCCGAAATTGGCTTTTGTTTGGATGATCTGTATTGCTTTAAGAAACATAAAATGTAGCTGTGGATTTTTGTACAAATAAATAAATAAATAGATACTGTTACGAAGTTTTTAAAGATTTGCTTGGAAGCAGAAAAATACCAATAAATTTATTATATGACACTGTATGCACTGTGGGGTTGATAACCAATGCTGGAAAAGGCAATTCTTATCTCTACCTATATTAATAAATTACCCGTTTGTAATATAGGACTTAGGTCCAGAATACAATAATAAATACAAATTTTAATATATTGAAAATAAGACACTATAAAAGTTTTTAGTAAGCTAAGTAATAATAAAAACAACAAGTAATATATTCTTATATTTTTTTAATTATATAATTACCTCCTCTAATATATTATGCATGTATTATACATAGTACCTGGGTGACCGAGTTTAGCTCGGTATTTTTAAATAAATCGTGTTTTTTAGAAATCATATTTAAATACGAATTACATATTGATAAAATATGAATAATATTTTTCGATTTTACCGACATAATAATGAAAAATATGAACTAGAATTAGATAAAAACGCAATTCTGCAATTAGAAAACAAAGGAAAAAAAATCGATCTGAAGACATGACGATTTGAACCGTGGTCTTTTCAGTCTTTCCGACCAGCTGATTTCCCACCTGAGCTATTACAACTTTATTGACATGTGCAAAATTTACCTTCATATTCTAACGATATTGTAGCCATTTTTTCATTGCTTAAAAACAGGGATAAAAGGACATTTTCTATAAATGAATCCTAGATAGATCGATTTTTCGTCCCCGAAATCCTCTGCATACTAAATTTCATGAAAATTGTTGAAGCCGTTTCCGAGATTCAGATTATATATATACAAAAATTGCTCGTTTAATAGTATTATATAAATCTTCCTCTAGAATCGCTCTATTTACTAAAGAAAACAGCATCAAAATCCGTAGCGAAGTTTTAAAGATCTAAGCATATAGACAGCGGGAAGCGAAATGTAAATGAAAATGTGAATGTGCGGAATGTAATGATTAGTATTATTTTTATGGTTACCATTTTATTATTTTAATACGTGTATAATATTTTAATATGAAAATAAGTTTCTTTCCCGGCTATATGGTAATTTTGGTTCTAAAAATTTTAATTTTTGGCATGTGTTTGCTTTAGCTATACTATTCTAATTTATACAAAACTTTATGAATAGGCAAATACATTGACACAGGGTGGCAGTCAAAAATTGCCCGCAAATACCTTTAATTAAAATGATTTAATTAATTGTCAAAAAAAATGCTATTCACTTCTTGTTTGAATGAAATATTATTCGCATCACATCCATACTGCAAGTGCTGAAGCTATTCGGCCGCAACTACTTAGAAGCCAGGTGTAAACAAGTTATAATTTATTTATTATCACCTTCATGACGTATATTCCTGTTTTTTTTTTTTATATCAAACTAAAGTTTTTTTTTTAAATACCTATCTATATATATGATGATATACAGCTGCCGGTAAGAAAAAGATTTAATTTGATTTTTTCATCAAATTGAAACAAATAATAACTGTCAATTATTGTATTTTGCAATTTCATTCCCGTTATAAAAAATAAAAATTATAATCAAAGCATAGTTAATCGTTATTAATCTAATTGCGATAAGTGCATTTAATTTGATATGATAATATTAATACGGTAGTGACACACTTGTAAAACAAATAAACTTAATGTAGAAACATAAAAATTAAAGAAATCGTATAATATAAAATCTAGATTGACGATGTTAAAAAGTAGTAATTTTCTTTTTTTTAATTTTTATTAATATACTATATGACTAATCCTATCTTATTAAGTAAATATATAAAGCCTTATCATTACAATTACATTATTCTATTCCTATACTATTACATTCAATTTTATTATTTATATTACTTACTTTACACTTTTATCTACGCATAATTTATACTTACAATACAATGATGTCTTCACACCTCTACATTTTTCAACATTTTGAGCACATTCTCAATGACGGCAGCATCTCTATGGTGAATGGCCATCTTGAGACTATGCTCAAGGATTTTCTTGTCCGTCATCTCCGCTGCCCTCGCCACAAAGCGACCAATTGCGTCGTCACGGTCGTCGGTGTAATAGACACAGGTGTTGGTATGTCTAGTCACCGCGACTACAGCGTGCGAAACGCTGTCGTGGATCTTGAGCCTCCTTGTATTTGTCTGGAGGACGATGACGTCCTCATAGGTCTGGCCCTGCGCCTCATGAATGGTTAAGACGCGCGAATTCCTAACCACAAAAAAAAGTACCTAACTACTAACAATAACATAGGTTAAGTGTACATTGTAAGTAGCAAATAAGTGTACATATATTGTAGGTAGAAAATAAGTGTACATATATTGTAGTTAGCAAATAAGTGTAAATATAATAAAAATAATTAGTATATAATAATATAAAATAAGCAATATGTAGAATAGTCTTGGTCAGTGGACTCGCGTCGACTTTTAGAAATTTGAAATTTTAAGACTAGTTATTAAGGCTTCTGGATTCTAAGTTGCGGTGAAGTACCGATGCATGTTAAAAAATAATAATAACAATATATGGTATAACAAAATCACGGGCATAATAAGCCTGTGGATATATCACATAATTAAAAAAAAAAAGTAGTAATTTATATGTTTACAACCTACCTTTTAAATATTATTGGCAATTTTAAGAATCTAAAACTATTCGTTAAAAAATGATCAGGCGTTATAATGTAAGAACATCATAAATTGAGAATGTTATATATTTATTATGTATTTGATAGCAAATGAAAAAAACCGACTTCAATTACATCAAGTAATAAAACGTAGGTGTCTACCTAAAAAATAGTCGTAGCTCGTAAAGTAGTTGTTAGATCTCAAATAAATTTAAGTGGGACCATATTACACACACCACCTTTTGATTTAAAAAAAAAATTGTCGAAATCGGCCCACCCAGTCAAAGGTTCTGAAGTAACATACATGAAAAAAAATCCAGTCGAATTAGGAACCTCCTCCTTTCTTGGAAGTCGATTGAAAAATGCTAAACCGCGAGGGTGAAGACGGACGTTTACTTTTTATGTTAATCGGATAATGCGGAGAATATATCGACCAAATTTAATTGTGTTCGCAAAAGAAAAAAAACCGATTTCAATTACATCGACAATTAATACAACGTAAATAAGTAGAAAAAAAATAGTTAATGAAATACGCTTTATCAAAGATTACTCAAAAATTAGTAATCAGATCTCGATTACCTTTCAATAGGACTACAAAACAAGCATTAGCTTTCGATTAAAATAAGAATCATCATAATCGGTATACTCAGTGAAAGGTTACGTTATAATACAACGTAGGGCGACGAATAAATAGTTAAGTATATTATATAAGAAAATACGTATCATTAGATGTAACTTGAAACGTACTTGTTAAACCTTAATTAAATTTAAATAGGACAAAGTGACGTGCGCCACCTTTTGATTAAAAAAAATCATCAAAATCGGTCCACCCAGTTCTGAGGTAAAAAATACAGTCGAATTGAGATCGTTCTTCTTTTTTGGAAGTCGGTTAAGAAAATAAGTAATGTACGCTACAGTTTAGCATAGAAATTTTTAGTATTAACATACAATAAGCGATTACGCTAGAAGTTTTTATCAACACCTCTGATTTTGAAAATACATACACGCCATTGTCTTCTAAATTGGAAGTAAATAAATAAGTAGGTACCTGTGTAACATAGATTCATAGAAAAAAAAAAACTTTTATTTGTGTCTTCATGGAGTTTAGTTTTGCAAATATGATTACAACTACGGAATAACAATAGAACTCGAAATGATACTTTTAAATTAATTTTGTCTAGCAGTTACTTGATAATAATTTTGATAGTGTATGATAGTTTTATAAAGCTGCTGTATATGGTAAATAATATAATAATTATGTTATTATACTATCTATTGTTTAAACATAAAACTGTTTTAACACCTATATCATTACAACATTACATTGTATCGAATTAATATTTAAAAAAATATTATACGTTGCCATTGAATAAAAGATTATTATTGATTTGATATAAAGACTAATGTATTCAGTTCCTTAATTTACTATCTACTTATAGATGGCGTTGTGCGTCCAAGTTTAAGGCTAATGTATTTAGTTCCTTCATCTTTCTTTATATATAAAAATGAATCGCAAAATGTGTTGCTAAGCGCAAAACTCGAGAACGGTTGGACCGATTTCGCTAATTCTTTTTTTAAAATGTTCCTTGAAGTACGAGGATGGTTCTTACGGAGAGAAAAATTCTAAAAAACAAAAAAAATTAAATTTCCTGAAAAAGTCTAAAAACAACACTTTTCTATACTCCCATACAAAAGATTTGTGATAATACTTAAAAGTCAATTTGAACTTTAATACCATACGATAAAGTTTGTGTTAGGCGATACGAAGTTCGCCGGGTCAGCTAGTTTACTAATAAATGGCGTTATGCCGTCTGTTGAATCGCGCTGTCAAGATTATTTCACAGTCATATTAAACAGATTTCTGTTAATATTTCTATTGTGATATCTTATACTATTAAACGAGCAATTCTTGTATATATATATATATATATAGAATCTGGATCTCGGAAACGGCTCCAACGATTTTCATAAAATTTAGTATATAGGGAGTTTCGGGGGAGATAAATCTATCTAGCTAGGATTCATTTTCAGAAAATGTCGTTTTATCCCTGTTTTTAGGGAGTGAAAAAAATATCGTTAGAATGCGAAGGGAAATTTTGCGTTTGTCAATTTAGTTGCAATAGCTCGGTGGGAAATCGGTCGGGCGGGATCAACCGAGAAGATCATGGTTCAAATCCCCATGTCCCTGATCAATTATTTTTTCTTTTTCTTTTTCTAATTGCATTCGTTATTTTTTATTTAAATAGGCTGTTCTTATTTTTTATTATTATGTCGGTAAAATCGAAAAATATTATTCATATTTTATCATTATTATTTTTTAATTATTTTTTATTTTTGATTTTTTATATTTATGTATATTTTTTATTATTGTCGGTAAAAAAAATATTATTCATATTTTATAAATAAGTAATTCGTATTTAAATGTGATTTTAAGAAAAACACGATTTGTTGGAGCGCCTGTCAGTTTTTGAGACGCAATTACTCTCAATCTTGTAATTGTGGTTGACACGCGTTGGGGCAACGGTTACGCCATGGATTGTACCTGTTGCGTTGGCGGTTGCGGGTTCGATCCCCGCACGTGACAAACATTTGTATTGGCCATATAGGTGTTTGCCGTGGTCTGGGTGTTTGTGTAGTCCTTGTGGGTCTCCCCACCGTGCCTCGGAGAGCACGTTAAACCGTCGGCCCCGGTTGTTATCATGTACACCTGATAGCGATCGTTACTCGCTTAGTAGGGAATATATCCGCCAACCCGCATTGGAGCAGCGTGGTGGATTAAGCTCTGATCCTTCTCCTACATGGGGAAAGAGGCCTATGCCCAGTAGTGGGATATTACAGGCTGAAGCGTTGTAATTGTGTATTTTGTATCAATTTTTAATTTATCGTTATTTTTTATTTTTATTTTGCGTTAATTAGCTATTAATAATTGTGTTTGCAGGCAAACGAAAAAAAAACCAACTTCAATTATATCGACAAATAATACAACGTAGGTATACGAAAAAATAGTCAAGAAATACACATTATCAAAGATTACTCCAAAAGTTGTAATCAGATCTCGATGAAATATGACCACATGATAAACATCGGCTTTCGATTAAGTTAAAAATCATCAAAATCAGTACACCCAGTAGCATGTTAAGTATTATGTAGTTAATGTAAAGTTATGCGGATTTTTGAGAGTTTCTCTCGATTTCTCTAGGATCCCATCATCAGATCCTGGTTTCCTTATCATGCTACCACACCAGGGATATCTCCTTTCCACCAAAAAAAGAATTATCAAAATCTTTTCATAAACGACGAAGTTATCCCTGAACATACATTAAAATATATATATATACTAGCGACCCCCTCCGGCTTTGCACGGGTATAAAATATAATTATAGCCTATGTCATTCACTGAAAAATGATTAAAATCGATCCAGTAGTTTTGATTTATTCATTACTGCCCGTGGCCCGCACGCGTTAACTTTAGAGTAAAAGCCAGCCGGAACTGCCGCAAACGCTACGTATTATTAGTATTATTATTAATTTTTAAATCTATAACATCTTCAAAAATATTCATTTAAATCATATGCTATAAAGGGCCATATAGATCTATATTAAATCAACAATGTATTTAAAGTATTTAATTAGATTAAGATTAATGCTGTATGGTTAAAATCGCATTAAAAATTAGCCATTATTTGTCGTAAAAAGTAAATGACAAAAAATGTTATTGTGGGATATCCATAAGAGATAGACATATACCATAGCGGAGTTTTCTGTACTTCTCAATGTGTACTTAGTACATTATTTTGATAAATCTCGTAGGGTTCAGGCTGCGTTTCCAATGTAAGCAGAAAAAATGTAATTATTTACGACATCACATTAGAAACCTCAAAAATAACAGTATTTCTCCACTATTTAATGGATGTTATTATACATATAAACCTTCCTCTTTAATCACTCTATCTATTTAAAAAAACCGCATCAAAATCCGTTGCGTAGTTTTAAAGATTTAATCATACATAGGGACATAGGGACATAGGGACAGAGAAAGCGACTTTGTTTAAAACTATGTAGTGATATATATCGCACCTTCGGTGCAACAGGAGAGGACTTTCAATTTTTTTTTTTCGCTTTTACTTCCTCATTTCTGGATTACTATTTATGGTAGGTTTGAAATCTTTATAAAATTAATAGTTTACTTTTTTTGCTATACTTTAAAAATCTTATATTAAACTAGCGACCCGCCCCGGCTTCGCACGGGTGCAATGCTGATACTAAATATACTACAGAATGTCTTTATTTATAGTATGAAGCTAGCTTATGACATGGTTATTAACATAATAATAACATTCAAATATGCGTCGTTAGATCACTGCTCGTTCCCGTAGGTGATAGCGTGATAATTTGTAGTCTATATGTTGACCCGACTTCTTAATAATATTCGTGCCAAATTTGAAGTAAATCCATGCAGTACTTTTTGAGTTGATCCGGACATACAGACAGACAAACAGACAAACTGACAAAAATTATAAAAACTATATTTTTGGCTTCGGTATCGATTGTAGATCACACCCCAAGTATTCTTTTAAAAAAATATTCAATGTACAGTTTTGACTTACCTACCATTTTATGTATAGATTATCAAAAAGTCTTATTATTAGACATAACAAAAAAGTGTCCTGAATTGTGACTTTGTTGCACCGAAGGTGCGATATATATATATTGAGTTTCCTTTAGCCGAATTGAGTAACCTCCTCCTTTTTTGAAGTCGGTTAAAAAAGACTTCATCCAAACCGGCAGCGAATCATTTTAACTCTCTCTTCTACTACTAATCCTTCACGATTTACTAAAAATACCGAGCTTAGCTCGGTCACCCAGGTACTTAAATAATTATGTGAGTAAAAGTTTAAACATACGAGCTAAGTAAACATACGTGTTACATTTTTAAAAGCCATAAGAACCAGTAAGTTCTTGAAGTTGTTTTGGGAGTTTCTCGATGGCTTGGAATGTGGCATGGAAGAATGTGAAGAATGTGATGCCTTTGACAAAACAATATGTTACATTTAACTTTATTAATACAACATATACATGTATATGTGTCTACAAAATATGTAATATAAGATAGTATCTTCTCTACTATGTATTGTTCAGACTATCTTCCAACAAACGAGCTCCTTGGATCTTATAATAATAAACGAACTTTGTGTTACCAAAGTTACTCATAACACCAAGTTATATAGAGGCACATTTATCAATACACGTATAGCTATGAAACGAATACCCTTGATAATAATTAATCGTGCAACAATGTGTTTAAAATTAATTTATTTTTGTAAAATTATACACACACGTGGTTATCATTCCACCAGTTTAATATATAACAGATACGTATAATATAATATTTGTTTTTATTATTATTATAAAAATGTTTCAAACCATTCCTTGTGGCGAAGTTGTAGCTTATTTAATAAGTTTTGTCTAATTTCATACGTAATTACAGCAGAGAGCAGCTGGTTTATATCATCAAAAGTAACAAAGTCTAGGAATGACTATGAATATAGTTTTATATATATATATATAATTTATTTACAAGTAATTGCATAATACATCTTTTGTGTCGTTTATAATTGGTTTGAACTTCAAAAGCTTGTTGTGTTAAATAAAATTTTCGTAAATTGTTTTTCTCGGAAAGGAATTCTACTTCGCACAAAATTTCTCGAGCCTTTGTTATTATTACCTTTTAATAGTTAATTATTTAAATAAATCGAAAATACGATTTGTATAAAAATTAAATATTTTTGAATATGAATTTTATTTTAATTCGGTGTTATGATATAAAATTAATGTTGGTTAATTGCGAGTAGCCAGTCGTCTGCGCCATACCATATATGCTCGTAGACATGGGTAAATGACTTAATAAAAAAATCCTTAAATTATATAAAAGATATTAAAAACATTTTTATTTAAATTTAAAATATAAATAATTAAATAACTTTAATTTTATGAACGAGTATTACAACGGAGGTAGACGAAAATATAGTTAAGTAAATACGCATCATTAAAGATACCACTACATAATATAGACCACAGATTTCGATTAAAAAAAAAAGAATCAATAAAATTGGTACACCCAGTAAAAAGTTACGAGATAATAATAGCACATAAAAAATACGGTCGAATTGAGAACAGTTTCGTTTTTTAAAGTCGGTTACAATATTTTTTTAAAGTTTTGGTCCTTATTCCGAAATAAAAGTATAATAGCCTATCTAACTATTACTAATTAGGTCAGAAATTATTTAAAAAAAAATCGGTCAGTAGACTTTATTAGTTATATAAACATTGTTTTAGATTTTTTATCATGAATTTACAAGGATAAGTCTAAAACAAGCAAATATTTATAGCTAGGTAGAAGAATCAGAGCTTAATCCACCACGCTGCTCCAATACAGGTTGGCGGATATTACAAAACAATTTTACTTAATTTCAGTAAAACGTGCGATTCTTCAATTACTAATAATAATAATCTCTAAGCATACAAACAGCTGGAAAAACTTTTTTATAATATGTAATGATATGGTGGATCTTTAACAAAAGTACCCTGTCGAAAATACGTACCTGCCAACGGGCTATGGAGAGGAGCATCCTTGGCATCAAGACCATCGACAAAGTCAACTGTAAAAAAATCAGACTAAAAACCAAAGTGATAGACGCATCAGAACACGCGCAGCGCTTGAAGTGGAAATGGGCAGGACACATCGCTCGTTTTTCTGAAGAAAGATGGCCTAAATGGGTAACAAAATGGACAGGCCCGGGAGGCATAAGACAAAGAGGCAGACCAAAAGCCCGCTGGATAGACGACATAATTCGATTGGCAGGAAGGGACTGGATGAAAACAGCTAACGACAGGCAAAAATGGGGACAATTGGAGGAGGCCTATACCCGAAAGGGGCCATGACAGTTACAGACATAGTTTCTATATATATACATGAAGTCATGGATATGAAAAAAAGGCTTATATAATAATAATAATAATGATATGTTATCTTAGTAACTTATACAGAACCTGTATTTGAGAATAATTTAAGGACACAAAAAATGCCTCGATATTTAAACCAACTTTGAACACTTGTTATGTCTACATTATTCAAGCGGAAGAATTTAAACTAAACAAAAAAATAACAAGTTTCTGTATTTTTTTACATATTTCTAATAATAAAACATTGTCTCTATGTGTCGGTTATATTTATTTTCAAATGAACACCAAACAAGAAATTCGTTTTAAATATTTTAACATAAACACTTAGTCTTGAGTTTGCGTTAAGGCAGAAATATTTCTTATAGATTTCCGTTGTACTTCCGGAGATGGGTAGTTGTAATATATTGTCATTGCAATGCAAGGAGGGAAAGGGGTCATAACTGGGAGGAGGATATTTAACAAAGAATAAGGCTATATTTTTTTTTTGTTAAATGATTTTTGTACTGTAGTAACTGTGTGTAAATGAGATCGGTCTGTAATTCTTCAAGAGAGACTCGTTGACTTTCTTGTAGAACAGCATCACTACAATTTGATTGATAATCAAAATATATTTTTTTGGTTTTATTATTTGTTATTTTTTTTTTTCTTTTGTAATGATAATTAATAACCAAAAGTGGATAAGAAGTCAAATAACGTTTTAGTCAGTTGAAATAATAATAATAATACACGTAAATGTACTGTTTAAGATTCTTTTGAATTTGTTATAAAAATAAAGTTATTTTATTTATTTATTTTTAAAACTTCATTTATAAGAAGGTCGGAAATATATAACAAAATCGCAAACATTCAAACAATGACAAATATAATGCCATACAGTCCAAAAAATTTTTTTCACATAATATTGCGACATGATTATGAAAAATTCAGATCACACACGTAAACGCATACCTAGTCGGATTTATTTTTAAATTTTTATTTATGTAGTACACATAACTTAGTTACTTGTATACATAGATAAATTGCAGTCCGTTTGCTTGTTTTTTTAGACTAATTAAGACTTGTATACAATATTAGAATAAATGGTAATTAATTTCAAATATTGTTTTTATAAGATACATATATATTACTACAGTGGAAAGTTCTAGCATACTAAAACTGTGTTTGCTCGCAAACGAAAAAAACTCGACTTTAATTACAACGTTGGTAGACGAAAAAATTGTCAAATTTATTTCAAGTAAATACCTATGCAATATTTTAGAATCTCGATTAAATTTAAATGTGACCAGTTTTCAATTAAAAAAAGAAATTAAGACAATCGGTAAAAAGTTACCCAGTAAAAAATTATGCGGTAATACACAGAAAAATTACATCGTCCAAGTCAACAAAAATGCTCATAAAATAAAAACTTCTGAGCCAAAATAAATCAATAATTTTGACCAAATGGCAACTATTCCACATCGACCAAATAAAGAATCACATAAATTGAATTAGAAATTTTAACGTAATCAGCGTAATGGCTACTTTTAAAAAAATATCAACAGAATTGAAAGCCTTTTGAAGTTGGTTAAAAATTCACACTACGTTACATAAGAGTGAGAAACATATAGTTTTACGCTTCAGCCTGTAATATGCCACTACTGGGCATAGGCCTCTTTCCCCATGTAGGAGAAGGATCAGAGCATATACATACATATATTTTAAAACTAGAAGCTTTATTTTTGTAATTTATTGGAAACAAACATTTTTATATTAATAAATAAATAAATAGTACTATACTCAATTTTAATTGAAACGTTTCATTAAAAAGTATCGTTGACTATATTTTTAAGAACACATTCATTTTTGAAAATAATTGTTTTTTTGATTTGCCTCTCTCGAACATATGAAATCCGTCAGTATGAATCAATGAAACAATCAGAAATATTTTTTATTTTATTTAATCTTAGATATAAACAGGTTATTTTTTTTTTCAATATTAGTGAGCTAAGAAGAAATAAGTGCTGAGTACCGTTTTTACTGTATGGTAAACAATTTTTAACGTTTTAAAATCTTTACACATTAGTAATATTAACCTAATTGAAACCTCGTCGCTTCACCATGCACGTTGTGTAAATATTTTAAAGTTTACTGACATCGCTTATCCAATGAGGCCAGCTTTTGATGATGTTCTGTAAAGAAGCGCCTGGGCTCAAAGTTGAAGAAAGTTGTTGGTGACCAACTAGACTATAATTCATATGTAGATGTTTCTTGTAGACAGCACAATTTAGGAAGTCTTGAGCGTTTTGTAACGCTTGAGGTGTCGGTACTTTGTCTGAAAATTAAATAAAAAATGATTTCACACTTCGTTTGAGGAAGCTTACATACATTTTGAATCGAAATTTTATATTAACGTGTTATCCTGCTATTGTCCGTAAGGCAAGCGGTTTGAAATACATATTACGTTAAGCAAAGTTTTCAAAACTTGCAATATAATGCTAGGTAAAAGTTAGTTATAACAGGATACTTGATAGGATAACTATCCTATCATGTATCCAAAAAGTTTAATGTATCAATTACAGGCTGCGCTTTTCATCTACACGAGTAAGTCTGTTTCATTAGTTGGCCTTAAAGCTTAACCTGCACATATATTCATAGGCGTCTTAACCCTAGGCCCAAAGTTTTTCTGCCTTCTGCGAAGGGCAGCTTAAGTCGAGCATAAGAAGCAGCGCAAGCCGAGCATACGTAATAGGAATATAAAAAAATAGATTTATACTTTAAAAAAAAAGGTCAGCCGAAATGTGTATTGTTGGTGTTATAGAATATTATATGAAAATTGTCAAATAAAATAATTGATTATGTATTAAGTAATCGTTTTTTCGGAAATTTCACATCCCTAATACATACGCTTCTTTTGCCAATTTTCCTTTATTTATGAGGCGATAAACTGGATTGGCCTGAGCCGCTGAATTGTAAAAATGAAACCGTAGGGTACGATTAGCTGTAAATGATAACACATACGAACATATTGTTATGACAAGTTAAAATTGTAAACAAAATGATACAAAAAGTAAAGTACCTGAAGCGAGTAATGATTAAAATCAAATTAAACTGTACAACAATAAGGAGCTTACGCCGAGTTGCACGAAAAGAAATTAAAATTTAAGTAGTGATTAAACTAATTTAATCGCAAGAATTGTATGAAATTGTTGTGATTAAATTAGTTTAATTTCTACTTAAATTTTAATTTTGTTTCGTGCAACTCGGCGTTAATGTGATAGCAATCAAATGATTAGCTGCGGCTTTACTGCTATAAAACCTTAGTTATAAAATGTAATCAATAATAACGATTGATGTATTATGATAAATATTTTTTCCTATGCTTTGTCTCTTTCTGGGTGAAAGGTAAACCGCGCAAGTTTTATAAAGTAATAAAAAAATAAAATAAAAATAATTTATTTAGAAAAACGTTTACATAATATGAAACCGTTGTTGGATTAAAACTTAACTTAATTCAATCACAAGAGAGAAAAAACGTGTGTGTGTGTGTGTATGTGTTCGTCTATGTGTGTATGTTCTCTTCATGATTTAGTTTTGAAAGCTATTCAGTTAGTGACTTTTTAAGTTTATTTAAGAAGAACATTTTAGAAGAAATTCGTTTGAATACAACAATTTTATGTCAACATTTTTTTACTGTACAGACACTTGCACAGTGCAACTGTATATCTTTTACAAGTCGGCAATTTAGTGAAAGGCACGTCCGAATGAACTCATTATAATTTAGCAAACGTACTCGTAAATATTGGGCTTTATCGCTAAACAATCAAATCAATGTAGTCTCGAATATAAGTTAATTTTACATCCATTTATTAATCATATAGTTTTTACATAATAGTAATATAAATAGATTGTGTGATAAGAAACCATTCATTGCAAGATCTTTAGCTTAAAGCAGCGATTAGATAACTGCTAGAAATAGAACAGGAACTAATGTAGAGTTTTATCGATATTCTAAAACAAATGTATATAATATCTTATCGTAATACTGTCAATCGAACTATTTATAAAGTCGTTAACATTTTTATTAAGTATTAAACATTAATATCGTAAACAAAAAATGTTTTTCCCCTTATCTCGTTAATAAAAAATTGGAATCAATGTATATTTTTATTTTCGAGTAATTAAATAATTAAACGATTATTTTTATCGATGATTAATTATTATTTTATATCATTGCCACAGTAATAACAAATTGTTTAATATGATATGATATAATGTGATATGATTGTAAACCAAACAAAATATAAGAGTGACAAATACCTATCATGAAGTAGTAGCGCCAAGCAGTATTATTGCTAAGAAGCGATATCTTAGCGATAAGAATATAAAAATATGTCCGGGTTTCTTTTTACTAATGGAGATAGGCTATAAATTTATGACTGGATTCATAAACTTATTTGTAACGATTCTGACTACCATCAATGAATAATTGTGTTTGCTCGCAAACGAAAAAAAAAACGACTTCAATTATATCGACGAGTAATACAACGTAGATGGACGAAAAAATAGTCAAGTAATTACGCGGTATCAAAGATTACTCAAAAAGTATTTATCAGATCTCAATAAAATTTATATGTGACCACATGACAAACATCAGCTTTCGATTAAATTAAAAATTATTAAAATCGGTACACCCAATAAAAAGTTATTGCGGATTTTCAAGAGTTTCCCTCGATTTCTCTGGGATTCCATCATCAGATCCTGGTTTCCTTATCACGGTACCAAACTAAGGATATCCCCTTTCCAACAAAAAAAGAATTATCAAAATCGGTACATCCAGTAGAAAGTTATGCGGTATAATACAACGTAGGTCGACGAAAAAAGCGTCAAGTAAAAACGCATTATTAGATGTAGCTCGAAAAGTAGTTGTTACATCTCAAATAAATTTAAACTGGACCAATTGACACACATCACCTGTCGATTAAAAAGAAATTTGTCGAAATCGGTCCACACGGTCAAAAGTTCTGATTTACATACATTAAAAAAAATACAGTCGAATTGAGAACCTCCTCCTTTTTTGGAAGTCGGTTAATAAAGTGTTATTAAAACGATTAACGGTTGTGATAATTATTGTGGATAAAAAGATCACACAACTTTACCGCTACTTCCGAAATAAGTAAATGAACTGTTATGAAAATTAAAATGAAAATATTTATTTCACCACAAAGTGGACTACACACTTTACGAATGTCAAAAAAAATACATTATATATATATATATATATATATAATACATTATATACATATATATAATGTATATATAATAGATAACAAATAATTTTTTAACCGACTTCCAAAAAAGAGGAGGTTTGAAAGATTGTGCGTGTCATTTGGTCCTATTTCAATTTATTAAGTACAGATCTAACCTACCTTTCGAGTTATTTTTAATAATGCGACGTTACGACGTTTTTGATACAGCGACGAATCGAAACTAGCCCAAGACCCGAATCCACGAACATTCTAGAAAAATGACGTCATAGGGCAAATTGTCGAGAAACGAGAGGTGCCCGACCGAGTGTAATCATTATCGATGTCTTTTTTAACCTACAAACTGAGCTCGCAAGATATTGATGCCAAAGTGAGCTATTCATTGATCTCATCGTAAACGTCAGGTGGCCCAGAGCGGCCGACCAAGTATTTTTACCAAAATGAGCCATTCATTGATCTCATCGCAAACGCCAGGTGGCCCAGGCCGGCCGACCAAGTAACGAGTATAAATTACAAGTATATATACAGGGTGGCCGATCACTTGACGTCATAAAAAAAAATTTAGGTCCGGTATGTTGTGGGGTATCCGAATCACCCCCATGTATGTTACGCGATTTTTTGTAGTTTAGGAGTTATGAATTTTTTTCGATTTTATGAGAAATTTCGACTTGACCATCTTAAAAAATTTCTAAAAGAAAAAGCAAAAATTTTTTTAGAGTTTTATTTTTTGCAACTTAATTCGCATAAGTTATACTTTTATGCATAAAATAATCAGCTTCGTCGCTTTGATGAAAGTAATGAAAATGTTGGTCTAAAGTCAAAAATCTACGTTCCGTGAATTAGGACTTAAATTTTCAACTTTAAATTAAAAATCTAAACATGTGACTTTATGATTTCTTAGTTAGTCTTAAAAATGCGCCAGACTCTCAGCTTTCATAATAATAATAAAAAAGCCGTACTTAATATGGAAAATTTGGCTCAAATCGGTCTTCAAAGACAGCAAGGTGGAGAATTCTTAAAATTAGCCTATTGATTGAAAAAATTTTTTTATCATTCCTAAGGCTAATTAATGATTAGAAAATGCTGGAAACCTATTTTGTTGGTTAGATAGGAAAAGTTTTAGGCTTTTAAGTAAGAACGAGATCATAATGTTAAAATCATTTAATATTTTTAAAATTTATAATAAATGTTCAACGTGGCCACCTTCAGCAGCAATGAAATAACGAATGGTGACACAAGTAGCAGTAAACACAATGTGAGCACAACTGAAATCAGTAACTAACGAACTAGCTTTGATCGGTTGCGATCGGCCTCTTTGCCACCGAGAGTGAGGGAGATAGCAATATAGTTTCTTATTCTTTCAGCCCATTGTTATTGCAGGTAAAATTTGCCGTTTTTTACGACGGTGTAGAATGTGTATTGTTTCTGGAACTGGCACGTTGAACATTAATTATAAATTTTAAGAATATTAAATGATTTTAACATTATGATCTCGTTCTTACTTAAAAGCCTAAAACTTTTCTTATCCAACCAACAAAATAGGTTTTCAGCATTTTCTAATCATTAATTAGCCTTAGGAATGATAAAAAAAATTTTTAATCAATAGGCTAATTTTAAGAATTCTCCATCTTGCTGTCTTTGAAGACCGATTTTAGCCAAATTTTCCATATTAAGTACGGCTTTTTTTTTATTATTATAAAAGCTGAGAGTCTGGCGCATTTTTAAGACTAACTAAGAAATCATAAGGTCACCTGTTTAGATTTTTAATTTAAAGTTGAAAATTTAAGTCCTAATTCACGGAACGTAGATTTTTGACTTTAGACCAACATTTTCATAACTTTCATCAAAGCGACGAAGCTGATTATTTTATGCATAAAAGTATAACTTATGCGAATTCAGTTGCAAAAAATAAAACTCTAAAACAATTTTTGCTTTTTTTTTTAGAAATTTTTTAAGATGGTCAAGTCGAAATTTCTCATAAAATCGAAAAAAATTCATAACTCCTAAACTACAAAAAATCGCGTAACATACATGGGGGTGATTCGGATACCCCACAACATACCGGACCTAAATTTTTTTTTATGACGTCAAGTGATCGGCCATCCTGTATAATATATATATATTAAAAAAAAAAACATATTTATGCGCGTTGTTCCGAAGCTCTTCATTTTACTTCTGAACAAGCATAAATATGCTAGTAAAATGAGCTCGCGCGCGAGGAAATATCGCAATATATACCCGCCGAGCTCATCTCCATATAAAACGCTGAAAAGTGGTAGGGATTTTGTTTTTTTACTCAGTCGTTCTGCGACCTTCGACTCGGTTACAAGTGAAGAAAAATTCAATACTGAGAAACGACTCGCGATTGACCATTCGATCCTATGACGTAACCGGCGCTAGGTGAAGCGGTCGCGGCGTACTCGCGACGCTGGGTGAAGCGGGCGGCGGGGTAGGTGATAATGAGACTCTAGGTGAAGCGGGCAGCGGGGTAATACTACATTGCACGTTGTAAGCGATAATGCGGCGCCGGATGAAACGGGCGGCGGGGTACGATGACAAATTTGGTAAATTAATAACGTCTATAATGGTCAATAAAAAACTAGACCACAAGTGGCCACGCGTCGTAATTACCGACCCCATCGTCCCGTTTCATCGACCCTCTCGTTGTCTCAGCATAAACATGAATTATTTTTGTTATATACTACTTACTATACCAATGGCACGGGGGTCGGCCGTCCTCGGTCGCCTGGTGGTTGCGAAGCAACCAATACATGGCTCAGTTTGGATTCAATGTAACAATCGGGCGGACCCAGGCGTGCCGGTTTGAAAAAAAACACCAACAAGACAAATTATACTCGGCCGGGCACCTCTCGTTTCTCGACAGTTTGCCCTATGGCATCATTTTTCTAGAATGTGCGATATACCACGTCGTTTGCTCGTCGCGAGCGCACCATGTCACCGAGCTTTGGCCCGCGAGTCTGCAAGAGTTGGCGAGTCCGTGCCAGTTTTGTCCTCTTTCGTCCCCCTTTCCTCTGACTCCCTGTCCTCCTTCTTTCGCTAGCTTTACTCCCGAGTCCTAGCCACTCCGGTTTTCCTGCTAAATGTGGTTTTTGAAGTCAGATGGCAATTGATCAATGTAAAAATCACTATCAGCGGTTCTCTATAAGTAAAAGACAAAAAAAGATGAATGCGGAAAGTGTTTCATCGTTAAACATAAGTGAGCAAGAGCTACCGTGTCAAGTACGAGCATGGCTAAGAACGCTAGTACCCAGATGGAAATTCCGCTTTGCAACGTGGAATATTGGCTCTCTAACTAGACGATGTAGCGAACTCGCAGACGTACTATATAAGTAAGAGAAAACAAAATGATGAATACGGCTAGGGCGTTATCGTTAACCGACGCACAGGCACATCGCCCTACGCATGTGATAAGTGAGCTAGTTCCCAGACGGAAACTCCGCTTTGCAACGTGGAATATTGGCTCTCTAACTAGACGATGTATGGAACTCGCAGACGTACTCATGAGACGTCGGATCCAATGCGCTTTCCTTCAGGAAACACGCTGGAAGGGCAACGAGTCATATGACATCGGGCAGGGCTACCAGCTTGTATACACCGGGTCATCCACAGGGAGAAACGGTGTCGCGGTAGTACTTTGTGAAGAGCTTCGGAAGAATTTACTAGAAGTTGATCATCGCTGTGACCGATTAATGCGGGTACGAGTACTAATTGAGGGAGTTACTACCAACCTGATCTGTGCTTATGCGCCTCAAGCTGGCTGTAGTGCGGCCGAAAAGAAATCCTTCTGGGAGCAGTTTGAAGACTTATTACGCGCTGTACCGACGACTGAAGGGATAATTGTTGGAGGGGACTTCAACGGTCACGTGGGCAGGTCGGCTGAGATATACAAGGGTGTTCATGGTGGCTTTGGTTATGGTCGTCGCAATGTGGGGGGCCAAAAGATCCTAAGAACCTGTAGTTCGTTTGATCTGGCCATCGTGAACACTTTCTTCGCAAAGAATACTCAACAACTTATCACGTATAAAAGTGGATCCCACTCAACTCAAATTGACTATCTGCTGATCAGAAGGTGTCATATCGGCAAGGTAACAAACTGTAAAGTCATTCTAGGAGAAAGCCTGACGCCCCAACATCGTCTTCTTGTCATGGACTTAACGGACGTAGGGCACAGCAGAATATTTCCTGCTCAAAATGTGGAGCAGCCCGACTGGAAAAGTACCTCGACCATACAGGAAGGAGGTCACAGCTAAATAAAACTGATTTCAAGGAGTGTTGTGTTCCTGATGGTGAGTAAGGCTCCTGGGGGGGGGAGGGGATTGGGAATATGGTCGGTAACGCACTTGCGATGCTTCTTGTGTTGCAGACTTCTAAAGGCTATAAGAATCGTTCACTAGCAGGTGACCCGTACGCTTGTTTGTCGACCTAGATATATATTAAAAAAATTTTTTTTTCAACTACATCGGGAAACAAGTGTATGGCTTGCCTGATGGAAAGCGATTACTGTATCTTATAGACGTCTGCAACATCAAAACCATCGCAAGAGCGTTGTCGACCCCATCAGTTTTATTTAGCTGTGACCTCCTTCCTGTATGGTCGAGGTACTTTTCCAGTCGGGCTGCTCCACATTTTGAGCAGGAAATATTATGCTGTGCCCTACGTCCGTTAAGTCCATGACAAGAAGACGATGTTGGGGCGTCAGGCTTTCTCCTGGAATGACTTTACAGTTTGTTACCTTGCCGATATGACACCTTCTGATCAGCAGATAGTCAATTTGAGTTGAGTGGGATCCACTTTTATACGTGATAAGTTGTTGAGTATTCTTTGCGAAGAAAGTGTTCACGATGGCCAGATCAAACGAACTACAGGTTCTTAGGATCTTTTGGCCCTCCACATTGCGACGACCATAACCAAAGCCACCATGAACACCCTTGTATATCTCAGCCGACCTGCCCACGTGACCGTTGAAGTCCCCTCCAACAATTATCCCTTCAGTCGTCGGTACAGCGCGTAATAAGTCTTCAAACTGCTCCCAGAAGGATTTCTTTTCGGCCGCACTACAGCCAGCTTGAGGCGCATAAGCACAGATCAGGTTGGTAGTAACTCCCTCAATTTGTACTCGAACCCGCATTAATCGGTCACAGCGATGATCAACTTCTAGTAAATTCTTCCGAAGCTCTTCACAAAGTACTACCGCGACACCGTTTCTCCCTGTGGATGACCCGGTGTATACAAGCTGGTAGCCCTGCCCGATGTCATATGACTCGTCGCCCTTCCAGCGTGTTTCCTGAAGGAAAGCGCATTGGATCCGACGTCTCATGAGTACGTCTGCGAGTTCCATACATCGTCTAGTTAGAGAGCCAATATTCCACGTTGCAAAGCGGAGTTTCCGTCTGGGAACTAGCTCACTTATCACATGCGTAGGGCGATGTGCCTGTGCGTCGGTTAACGACAACGCTCTAGCCGTATTCATCATTTTGTTTTCTCTTACTTATATAGTACGTCTGCGAGTTCGCTACATCGTCTAGTTAGAGAGCCAATATTCCACGTTGCAAAGCGGAATTTCCATCTGGGTACTAGCGTTCTTAGCCATGCTCGTACTTGACACGGTAGCTCTTGCTCACTTATGTTTAACGATGAAACACTTTCCGCATTCATCTTTTTTTGTCTCTTACTTATAGAGAACCGCTGAGAGTGATTTTTACATTGATCAATTGCCATCTGACTTCAAAAACCACATTTAGCAGGAAAACCGGAGTGGCTAGGACTCGGGAGTAAAGGTAGCGAAAGAAGGAGGACAGGGAGTCAGAGGAAAGGGGGACGAAAGAGGACAAAACTGGCACGGACTCGCCAACTCTTGCAGACTCGCGGGCCAAAGCTCGGTGACATGGTGCGCTCGCGACGAGCAAACGACGTGGTATATCGCACATTCTAGAAAAATGACGCCATAGGGCAAATTGTCGAGAAACGAGAGGTGCCCGGCCGAGTATAATTTGTCTTGTTGGTGTTTTTTTTCAAACCGGCACGCCTGGGTCCGCCCGATTGTTACATTAAATCCAAACTGAGCCATGTATTGGTTGCATCGCAACCACCAGGCGACCAAGGACGGCCGACCCCCGCACCGGTGGCATAGTAAGTAATATATAAAAAAAAATATTTCATTTTTATGCGCGTTAGTTTTCTGCCCGCGACGCAGAATTATTTTCTAGACGTAAATCTTGTAGGATGAAATGCAAGTATTGCTTGCGAGTAGGTATACATTTATTCAGAGAAAAAGAACAAATCCAATGCCACTTTTGCCGCGATTCTGTGCGCATCTGCCCAGGACTGCGCATGTACCCTCTCCGAGGTCGCAACGACGTCGACCCCGCGCTACCTATTGACGTCACGGATGATCAACTGAGGAGACCCCTCGGACTGATTGGTTACTACGCCGAGCTTCGCGATCTGCTTCCGTACCGCACCGGGTCACCGACTACCGAAATTCGCATCCGCGACATTCATCGCACTCTGTCGCACACGACCCATCGCGTCTACTACGAGCATTTCTTTTATTGCTTCTATCACTTTTTGAGAAACAAACTACGGTCCCATCTGGACCCGCATCTGCGTTTCACCCTGTACACTCTGAAGCAGATTTACGGCCCAGAGTGGTACGACATGCGAGCGCATCGCCATCGCTTCGTACCCTCGGTTCGACTCTTCAGACGCGTTCCGTTCTCCACCGCCGCCTCCGCCCCTCTCGCCTTGCCTCCCGTTTCGGAGCACGAGGTCGTCGCGATTGTGGGGCGGTACACTCTCGTCCGTGTCCTGCTCAAGAATATCGTAAACGTGCAGACTAGGAGGAGCAAGTGTAACCTGAGGCACCCCGGCTACGGCGAGCTATTCGAAAAGGAACGATTTGCATTACTTCGCAAGTCGACCGTCTTTGACGAAACCGTCACCGAGTCTCTGCTCCAAATGTAATGTAGCCAACGGGCTACGACCTCTTATTTCTTACTACGAAACTCTTACTTGCAAAGTACCAGTAACGTTTTACATTAATAAAGTTTTTATTTATTCTACATAATTATATTTATATAGCCTTACAAATGACTGTTAACTTGTATAATTTGATAATAAATATATAATAACAATAAACCTCGTTTTATTATGTAATTCAAATGTACAATAAAATTGAAGCGATAAGAGACTACGAGGCTATCTGCAGTTCGCTAATTACGCTCAGATAGAGCGGTAATTATTAGCTCCTTCTCTTAATATAAACAACGGATGACGTGACAGCGGCGCCTAATCTATTATCACGAGGTCACGACGGACCGCGTAGGCGCAGCGGTAACAAATACGATTAGTAGCCAGGCGCGCCGACGACGGTAGCGGGTTCGATTCCCCACGTCTTTTAGGAAATAATCTTGCTAGTTATACCCGCCAGGCCAACTTGCATTGAAACGGCGCGGTGGTTTAAACCACAAACAACCACGATTGTAATACTTTTAAAAAAACACTAGGAATATGTCGAGTTTTAGTTTGCTTTTTACGAGAACAAAGTAGAGTGTGGTGGGACAGGGCGAAAATGTTTATTTTTTGTAATCTTGTAGATATTTTTTTATTTATATAAGTTATTTATAAAGAAAAGGGCGAATCGTAGTCGGTAGCGCCGCGGCGGCTCCCAAAGGTGTGAGTTCGAACAGCAATCGATTTGACACTCGTTCCGTTAAATGGCGCAGCACTAGATGGCGCGACTGGACTAGCTATGTAGCTAATGGTTTGGCGGGCCGATTGATTTAGTTTTTCCACTTTTCTGCTAGATGGCACTATATAGTATTTTTTTCTGTAAATGCATGCACATGGGAAAAATTAACCACGTAATCAAACAATAAAACTATATTTTTATATAATAATACCATCACCGCAAAAAGGGTTCGTAATCTTGGATCCATTCCTCGTAGTAGCAGAACGCAGAACCATTCAATGCAGGTGTGGTCGTACACACGTTGCGCCGTCATCAAAACATTGTTCTTCAGACTGTACGACCACATTAGCGGAACGCCCTCGAATTGGTTCGCGGCGAACCCCTCGTTGAACGTGGCCAGGACGTTGGCGCGACTCGTGACGCTACTCCTTGAGGAGGGCTAAACTTTTTGTGGTATTCGACGCAGCATAAGTCGTCTGACTGTGAAGAGAGTGGCGTCATATTCCTTTTGTACACGACCCCTTCCAGTTTCCACCCGAGCACGGCGCGTTCATCGGGCACCAGGCCAAACAACATTTCGAGGTTCTGCAGCAGAGATTCGAGGATGTTAAACACGATCGTCGTGAGGTATTGGCGTTTTGTCTTCTTGAACATGTACTTGGGATCGACGTCTCCGAGCGGCAGATCGATGGCTGTCATCGAGCCATATACTAGTTTGCCCACCGTCAGTTCACAGATGATGAGACTAATAACATGCAGCGTTACGCTTGTACGCTTCTACCAAGGCGCACACTTGACTCGACTGCATAATGGATTCGGTGGTGAGGGATCAATTTTTGCAACTCTTGCAACTAATCTGCGAGACGTTTAAATTATCATTGTCTTTGAAATGAAATTAATTCGTTTACCTAATACAATAAGATTACCTGTACGCTTAGAAATGCGCTCGAGATAAGAAAAGGATGAGTATTCGAGATAAGAAACGAGACGGTCGATGAAGCGGGACGATGGGGTCGGTAATTACGACGCGTGGCCACTTGTGGTCTAGTTTTTTATTGACCATTATAGACGTTATTTATTTACCAAATTTGTCATCGTACCCCGCCGCCCGTTTCATCCGGCGCCGCATTATCGCTTACAACTTGAAATGTAGTATTACCCCGCCGCCCGCTTCACCTAGAGTCTCATTATCACCTACCCCGCCGCCCGCTTCACCCAGCGTCGCGAGTACGCCGCGGCCGCTTCACCTAGCGCCGGTACGTCATAGGATCGAATGGTCGATCGCGAGTCGTTTCTCAGTATTGAATTTTTCTTCACTTGTAACCGAGTCGAAGGTCGCAGAACGACTGAGTAAAAAAACAAAATCCCTACCACTTTTCAGCGTTTTATATGGAGATGAGCTCGGCGGGTATATATTGCGATGTTTCCTCGCGCGCGAGCTCATTTTACTAGCATATTTATGCTTGTTCAGAAGTAAAATGAAGAGCTTCGGAACAACGCGCATAAATATGATTTTTTTTTTATATATACAGGGTTACTTGTAAAACACCAGCATCCTCGCAGGACAAGATAGCTTATATTATGTACAACAACATTTGTTCTACGACTTTTGACATAACTCAATACATTAATTTAAAATGATTTTTCAAGTTTTTATTGTACTGTCCTGACATTTGTAAGTCTATGTTTCATTGATTCATTCATTGTCGAAAGGACGACGCGACGCTCGCGCGCGCTTGCACTGCTAATAATAATAATAAATAACACTTACTCTGCCCGATAATTCTAGTTAATAAAATAATTCTAGTTAATAATATAAATTGCTTGGTGGGTTTGTAGGCAGTATCACAGTATGTATGTCGCAGTGACTAGGTAAATGTGTATGTACAAAGAGCAACACGGATGTGTATGTAGATTAGCTATCTGAATTCTGAAAATCCAAAATATGTGAAAATTATTAACGTAGCTAATTATTATTCTTTAACGTTTACTAAGTTTAATTAAACCAATTTAATATTCAATATTGGTAGCTAGGTATAATTCACTTTTCATTGTGTAATGCAGGCGTATTTAAAAAGTGGAATTAGCGTGTTTACAATAATTCAAATATAAAAAATAATTGTCAATAAAATAATATTTACAAAATAAATTCCTATTACCTCTACATCGCATAGATAGCGTTCAAAATAGTCACCATCACAACCAACACACAGACCACACCTAAAAATCAGCTGTTCACTAACACGTACTAACACTTCCGAATTAGTTTTAATTTGATTGAACGCACAAATTATTTTGTCAATGAGCATGTCACCGCTCGTAATTTCGCGATCACACCATTGTTTTAATGTGTCCCCATAAATAAAAGTCCATTGGTGTAATATCCAATCCATCGACCGGTAACATTGTCTTACGGCTCGGTGTAGGTAAGTTCAGATACCTAGCTGCATATTGCCGACAGGCTTCCGATACATTGTCATCACACCTAGCCAGCATCCTCACCATTTCCGTGTTCGACATTAGAATAGCGGTACGCCATGGTTATAAAATAACTTTAGTACAGATACAATACATCGATCGATACGAGTAAAAGAAATACGAGTGGCACACAAAATCATATGACGCGGGCGCATCAAAGTCGCCGCGCCGACTGCTTCGGCTAGCGAAATAGTTCAAGTTCAAGGGCGCTAGCGCCGCTCCGGCCCTTCCTTCCCCCCTCGCATTCACACCCGCAAGTAGTAACTGTTTACCTAATATTTGGGATGCGCGTAGAGTTTATAACATTCAAACGGAAAATTAAATTAATATTTTTTTTTGTATGAAAATAAAATCTAATAAATTATCAAAAGTCGTAGAACAAATGTTGTTACTTATGATGTTAGCTATCTTGTCCTGCAAGGATGCTGGTGTTTTACAAATAACCCTGTATATATTATATATATACTTGTAATTTATACTCGTTACTTGGTCGGCCGGCCTGGGCCACCTGGCGTTTGCGATGAGATCAATGAATGGCTCATTTTGGTAAAAATACTTGGTCGGCCGCTCTGGGCCACCTGACGTTTACGATGAGATCAATGAATAGCTCACTTTGGCATCAATGTCTTGCGAGCTCGGTTTGTAGGTTAAAAAAGACACCGATAATGATTACACTCGGTCGGGCACCTCTCGTTTCTCGACAATTTGCCCTATGACGTCATTTTTCTAGAATGTTCGAGATCCGAGGAACGGACCGCTATGCGTTTGCGATGCGCTCAATGAATAATGATTCGATTTCGAGTCCGAGTATCAATCGAGTTGGATAATTTTGTTGGGGTCCCATTTTTATATCGTTTGAATACGAACGCTGTATATATCCAGCGTTCGGGTACAGATCCGAAGAACGGACGCGAGCGAGAGCCCTTACGTTTCGTCGTGAATCAAACTTGTGCTCAATAGAGCGAGGTCGTAGAGCAGCATTAGTGATGCCTTTGTCATTACGTCATACACTCGAATGGTCAAGCGCGAGTCGTTTCTCAGTTTTGCATTTTTCTTCACTTGTACTCAGGTCGGAGGGCGCAGAACGACTGGCCGAAAAACCGCCATCCCCACCACTTTTCGGCATTTTGTATGGAGATGAGCTTTGCGGGTATATATTGCGATGTTTCCTCGCGCGCGAGCTCATTTTACTAGCATATTTATGCTTGTTCAGAAGTAAAATAGAGAGCAGAAAACTAACGCGCATAAATATGAAATATTTTTTTATATACTGCTTACTATACCGCCGGGCCGGCAGCCGCCAGACCGTCCTGTGCCGCTGAGCATTCGCAATCCGATCAACGAATGACTCGATTGGGGCCGGGGGCTACGTGCCGAACTAGCGGGCTCGGTATGCGACCTGCGGCGTTTGACACGCGGACACAAATCGGCACGAGTCGGCGCCTACGTGCCAACCGAGCTGACTCAAAGTGTATGTTTATAAACAAACTATACCAATTATACTCGGCCGGGCACCTCTCGTTTCTCGACAATTTGGTCCATGACGTCATTTTTCTAGAATGTTCGTGGATTCGGGTCTTGGGCGAGTTTCGATTCGTCGCTTTATTAAAAACGTCGTAACGTCGCATTATCAAAAGTAACTGAAAAGTAGATTAGATCTGTAATAAATTTAAATGGGACAAAATGACACGCACAATCTTTCAAAAGATCTGAAGTAACATACACAAAAAAATACAATCGAATTGAGAACCTCAAAAAAAATTATTATTTACTTATTCAAGAAGTAAAATGGTAGACAAAATGCAACTCTTTCTAAATTAGTATATAATACTCGTATTCATAAATAAATTATATTGCAGTAAGTTTTAGTATGCAGAGAAGATTTGTATACAGACGAGCAGAAGTTAGTATAACATTATCACACTTACGATAGCCCGATGTCATCATATTTAAGTTCCTTCATTTGGTATGCTCTGATTCCTTTTGCGATTCTCTCACAATCAGCATCAGAGAAACATTCGTTTGTGACTGTGTGCTGAACAACAACTTGATTCACGGGTTGGTTCAGTTCTATGTTACGTTTTGATGCTGAACCGCTCCATAGTGTAAATGCCACTACGTCACATTCTGAAACTGTAGACATAAGATGACACTCGTGAATTTGATTAATATATAAATATATATATGTGTGTCTGCTATGTTATTACATTATAATATATAAATAAAAGATTTAAAGCTATTGTTATGTTTCCATACAGCAGTGGAATACCATAGGCTGAAGTGATTATAATGATTTGCAAAATAATCTAAAATAAATTACAAGAAGTAAAACTGTCAATGCTTCAACGGATTTCTGATTCGTATTTTATCACTATTATCTTCTCGTATCGTATTGTAGTTCAAGGTGTTTTTATTGCATAACCAATAGAAAAAGGTTATCCAACGTTAAGGTATATTGGACGAGTTTTCTCGACAGTTGTAAAATTCTTTAAATTACTATCTACGGAAATTGTACAGGACGACCTCTGTCAACTAGTGACTATTATCATTAAATGAATTTTGTGGCGTTGGAGTTATTAAATGTATGTGACTACTTTTCATAATTCCTACCAACCCCAGCATAAGTTGACGTTTCTTTTATATAATATCTCTCTACTGTACTGTAAAATATCACTTCTATAAACATTTCATAATGTTTTAAATTAATTAAAGTATTTATATATCTTATTTATATTTTTTATTATCAGAAATCAAAAAAGTACTGAAGCTTCCTAACGAGCGTCCGTTGCGGGAGCTGCGTAAACCTAATAATTGTGTTTGCTCGCAAACGAAAAAAAAAACCGACTTCAATTACATCGACGAGTAATATAACGTAGATCGACGAAAAAATAGTCAAGTAACTGCGCGTTATCAAAGATTACTCAAAAAATAGTTATCAGATCTCAATAAAATTTATATGTGACCACACGACAAACATCAGCTTTCGATTAAATTAAAAATTATTGAAATCGGTACACCCAGTAAAAAGTTATTGCGGATTTTCACGAAGTTCCCTCGATTTCTCTGGGATCCCATCATCAGATCCTAGTTTCCTTATCATGGTACTAAACTAAGGATATCCTTCTTTCCAACAAAAAAAGAATTATCAAAATCGGTACACCCAGTAAAAAGTTATTGCGGATTTTCAAGAATTTCCATTAATTTCTCTGGGATCCCATCATCAGATCCTGGTTTCCTTATCATGATACTAATCTTGGGATATCTTCTTTCCAACAAAAAAAGAATTATCAAAATCGGTACATCCAGTAGAAAGTTATGCGGTATAATACAACGTAGGTTGACGAAAAAAGCGTCAAGTAAAAACGCATTATTAGATATAGCTCAAAAAGTAGTTGTTAGATCTCAAATAAATTTAAATGGGACCAATTGGCACACACCACCTTTCGATTAAAAGAAAATTTATCGAAATCGCTCCACCCAGTCAAAAGTTCTGATCTAACATACATAAAAAAAAAAAATACAGTCGAATTGAGAACCTCCTCCTTTTGTGGAAGTCGGTTAAAAATGATGCACTTATGACAATGTTGGTTGCAATTAAAAGCTCTAAAAAATGTGCGCGATTGCATATGTCTATTTTTAATGTTCATTATTACCTTTTGACTGTCATCATATCTTAATATATATAAATCTCGTGTCACAATGTTTGTCCACAATGGACTCCTAAACTACTTAACCGATTTTAGTCAAATTTGCACACCGTGTGCAATTTGATCCAACTTAAAAGATAGGCTATATTTTATTTTGATATATTATGTTATTATTATATTTCAGAAAAAAATAAGGTGATACGAAGTTCGTCAGATCAGCTAGTGTGTTATAAAATATTGCAATATTTGCGAAGGTGGTTTCATCGACATGATATAAATCCTTAGTCAAATAAGTAAGTTATTCATCACAAGTATTTCTTTTGAAACAAAGTTGTTCTTTATTTGAATGGTAATCTTAAAAGATATCATACTTACTTTCAATAAACTGCAACGAATTAATAATCACAAAAAATAAAAGATAATTTTATTGCATTGTTATTAGCCAGGTATATGAATCTTTACAAATAAAAAATATTTAGTCAACTAGGCAATTTTACGAAGATAAATTTTATCTTTTATAGAATTTAATTTAGTTGCATAATTTAGGAGATAATGTTAAATCAAATGAAACGACGCCGTATTGCGCCCGTGTAAGTTGCATTATAAAGTTTGGCTTGGAAAGTTTGTCGTCACATTAACGCGGATGAAACGCGAGGCACAGCTAGTTCCTAATAAAATTCATATTTAATACAGAATATTATGTATTATATATATAACCTTCAAACGCAAATCATGCTAAATAATAGTATTTATTTGGATATTATAATTATACTAATAATATTAAAGAAAATCAAAGATATTTTGTAATGGGTGTAACATAAATATTTATTTATATATTTATATATGTATTATTTATAAGTATGTTTATCGAAAAAAAAAATGTAGCTTTACCAGTCGGCTCTTACCTATAACACAAGCATTGAGTTGCTTACTTTAGGAACAGACGACCGTGTGTGTATTGAGTAGATATTTATTTATTTATTTTAGTTATTTTATTAATTTCGTACGTTTAAAATATGTCATTGCTACGTCCTAGATAAATACCTAGAAATAAATATATAGCCCCAAGAGAAAGTATAATTCGCTAATGTCATTTGGAAGTTAATGTGACTAACGTCCGGACGATCATCCGTGGTCACCGAGTAGAGTTCGAAAAAGATTCAAAAATTCCAATAAAAGTTATTTTTTTTGTTTTATTGATATATGAAATCGCGACTGCCGGTGTTTAGGCCTACATGGCGCATTTACCACTATTTAGATATATAGAACAATATAAGCAAAAACCTTACCTGGTGTAGCTCGCAGTGAATTTATTAAAACGAACATTAAGACAAAACTTACTACATACATGTTTTAAACGAATTTAAAATACAATTGTGAACAACAGAACAAATGTGCTAACATGTGTGCTTCAAATGAATGATAAGCGAGTTACGAGCTTGCTTTGTATTTTATAGGAAAATGGGATAGGGTACACCCCCGATCGTCCCGGGTTAATAATTCCCGGAGATGACGAGATCGCCGACAAACGTAACAAGAATATAGTTTATGAAACATTTTAAATAGAAGCTAAGATGATCATAAATTTACGTAACGTATTCGAGCATATTATGTCGGTTTTCCTTAATCGTGTAAATAAAATAATAAACAATACGTAATGTTAACTTACGCTGTTTTTTGTTAAGCGTAATGAGAGAGAACATTTACTACATCGGTAGTATATTTTGATCCAAACGTTTTTTTTTTTTTACATATTCAAAAACATGAATTAGAATTATAGGTAATATGAAAATACGAACAAATTAAAACGTATCCTGTATAATATCGACTGTCCCTACGCATAATATCGAAATTGAAAAAGGCACTTTACATTTTTTACGCTGAATGATTTGTTAAATATCCATAATGACTATAAACTCATGAAAAATGTGATTTTATGTGTATTTTATAGCATTTTCTCTTTTTTTTTCTTTTTGAAAATATACATAAAAACTAGTTTTTTCATGCAATAAAAAAATAGAAAATTTTCAGTTTCGATACTCGATATATGTATAATCGTAACTTAATTTTTAATTTTAAATACAAAGTATTAAGAAATCGTAAGGAGGAATCCTGAGTTTTAAAATATAATCCGCAAAAATAAACGTTATGTTTCTAAACTAAGTCTTTGAAAATATTATCTTGATTTCTACAGAATATTCACCATAAATATTTCAAACATTTCTGAGTCATTTCGAGTTATAATAATGCGATTATTACATTTTGTTATTAATAGAACGTTAAATCAAATCTAATTAATGAAAAATTGTAAACGTTTACTATACACTAGGGTGAAATCCGGATAGTTGCGCCATTACAAAAAAAAAAAACTTAGGTCCAAACAAGTACCAAAACATAGGTCATTTAATCTTCTATTATAGCCGATTTGTCTTAAGTGGTTGCCTACTATGACGGCCTAATATAACGTTAAAAATGCTTCAGACGGCAGTCTATGTTTTTTTCTTATCAGTCTTATTCAATTTTCAAAACCAAGAACAGGTTGTATTTCTGGAAGTGTCAAAAATACAAAAGAATATGAGATAAGTAAGTTTAAATTGTTTAGACATACATACATACTATGTATTTGATAATAAAGAAAATATAGTAAGAGACAGAATATTATTATTTCCGTTTTGTGTACGAATTTCCTTGTACTATTCATTAAGTCCCCAACACTATCAAGGAGTTCCCTCTTTAGAAAATGATCTCGAAATATATTTCGAATCTATTTCAAACTATTATAAACAGAATTATATATCTACATTTAGTTATATGTGAAATAATTGAAGATCATATCATTATATATAAATAACATAGTTGTAGTAGGTATGCAACAAAACACGCATTATTTGTCTTTTCATTACATTATTATAGAAAGCTAAGGAAGTTTTAGTAGAATGTTAGCATACACAAATCCATTAGGATGTGGTAAGGACGTGAACATGAAACGTACCTGCCTATAGCATACGTCATCATCATCATCATCATCATCATCATCATTATCATCATCATCATCATCATCATCATAATCACCATCATTACCATCATCACCATCATCACCATTATCATCATCATCATCATCATAATCACCATCATTACCATCATCACCATCATCACCATCATCACCATCATCACCATCATCACCATCCAGATGATGATGATATTAAATAACAAAGGAAAACAGTAAATCTTAACATTTTAATGAACATTATAAATTGATAAAGAGTTATTGCAAATTTTTTTAAACTAAAATAATTTATAATTTTATCAAAGAAAATAAGTATGATACCAATGACCAACAGGTCATCGTCGGAGGTTAAAAAGGAGACACAGAATGCACACGTGCGAACACGTGAGTTTTTCTAACTTGGAATTAATGCGTACTAAAGTATTGTTTATATCCTTACGTTCTTGCGAGAGTTAAAAGAGTACGTTATAATAATACACTTTATTGTACACAAAAAACAGAAATAATTCAAAGAAAGAAGATTTTGACAAAGTACAAAGGCTTATCTTAGAAAATCGCGCGGAAAATTAGAAAATTTAAGTATACTTAACCACCATATAAAATTATAAATCTAACCTTAGCGCTTTGGACAATATAAACTCTTTTAATATAACCTTTAACATTTGGCATAGAATTGACTGGGGATTGGTATAACACTTTTGTTTTTTCAATAATTATGAAACCATTTTTGATTAGATTTTTCTTGTTACTTATTAAAAAAATCACTGGTGTTTTTATAAACACAAATTAGTAACAAAAACAATTTTACTTTTTTTTAATCAATAAAAAATATTTAGAAAATTCTATAAAAATAATTTAGGTACTAAAAGATGGAAGATTCAGAAAGTCTATAGAAATATCCACAATCGTTATAGCTGTTTCGTAAGTTTTAATTACAGCAAATATTTATTTATACACAGTAGTGGTCGCCCGGTGGTCAAAATTCGACCATATTTAATTTAAATTATAAATTTGAACATTATTAAAGTTTTGTTATTAAAGACTATACTTCTATAATAATAAACATTAGAGTAATAAAGATTTATTAATGTATTTTTCGTATTTGTTAATTTAATGTATTTTTTATGCATAATTTAAATAAAATACCTTTCTGCACTCCTCTATATAAACTATGATGATGATATGAGTGTGCGAAATTTCATACTCCTCCATCCGTGCAATTTTCGTAAAATGGGGTACAAAGTTTTTGCTTCACGTATTAATATATAGATTTCACAATTTAAAATGTACTACAGTTTGACAAAGTTTTCCCTGAGAGACAGCAAGGTTCTCAATTCGACTGTATTTTTTATGTATGTTACCTCAGAACTTTTTACTTTTTTTTTAATGAAAGGTGGAGGTGGAAAGGAGGAAATCTGAAAGGTGGGTGCTTGTTGCGTCGATTTAAATTTAGTCAAGATCTGACCAGTCTTTTTGAATTATGTCTAAAAATGCGTATTTACTTGACCATTTTTCGTCGACCTTCAATATATTATACTCGATAACTTTTTACTGGGTGTGCCGATTTTGATAATTCTTATTTTATTTGAAAGCTGATGCTTGTTACGTGATCTTTTTTTTGGTCGAGATATTATGATGAATACTTTTTGAGTAATATTTGATAACATGACTATTTTTCTACCTACGTCGTATTATTTGTCGATGTCATTGAAATCAGTTTTTTTTTCTTCGTTTGCGAGCAAAACAATTATTACTGACCCAAACATACGTTACGTCACCTCTATTTCCACTCTACCTCTATTTAAACTCTCATTATAATCGGCTTAGCCGTTCCGTAAACCTTCCTCGTGAACCGCATGAAAATCCGTTCAGTAGATTTTGAGGAAATCGATCATATACACATTTGGGGACTTTGTTTTATAATACACTAACTGTTGCCCGCGACTACATCCGCGTGGTTATGAAGATATGCATTACTATTAAGATTTTTAACGCATTTTTTTTATTTCAGTCACTTGAAATGCTTATCACACTGAGTAACTTTTTAAAAGGCACAATTTAGTATAATTTAATACTTGTTTTTATAAAACCTCTCTATACACCACATTTTTAGTTTTATTTTCAGGCTGCAGTATAAATAACCTATCGACGTAATTATATATCTGCTGTATATATTTCATACAAACTATCAACCCCAATTAAACCCCCTTAGCGGTGGAATATCGCAAAATCTCTCTACTCTACTACTATTATCTACTTACTATAATCTACCTCCCTGCCAAATTTCATCTTTATCCATCCTAGATGGATGGACCCTCCAGCTGTTTTTGGGTTCTCGTGATGAGTGAGTCAGTGACCTTTCTCTTTTATATATATATATATAGATTACGATGCATTATTTGGACACCTCCTCACCATCTATAGATCATATATTTTAAATTTCAAGTCTCTTACTTCAAAAACATAGAACTTTCATACAAATTTCCAAACCCCGTTTTATCTCCTTAGGGGTCGAGTTTCGTAAAATCCGTTCTTAGCGGATGTCTACGACCTATAAGGAGCCTACCTGCTAAATTTCAAGTTTGTAGGTGTTATAGTTTTGGAGATTTCGTGATCAGTGAGTCAACCTACGAACCCCCGTTTTAACCCCAAAAAGGAATTGATTTCTAAATATACATTATTTGGACACCTCCTCACCATCTATAGAGCATACACTTTAAATTTCAAGTCTCTTACTTCAAAAACATAGGACTTTTATACAAACTTCCAACCCCGTTTTATCCCCTTAGGGGTCGAGTTTCGTAAAATTTGTTCTTAGCGGATGTTTACGCTCTATAAGGAACCTACCTATCAAATGTCAAATTTGTAGCTATTATAGTTTCGGAGATTTCGTGATGAATGAGTCAATCTACCATCCCCCGTTTTAACCCCAAAAGGGAGTTGATTTCTAAAGATACATTGTTTGGACACCTCCTCACTATCTATAGAGCATACATTTTAAATTTCAAGTCTCTTACTTCAAAAACATAGGACTTTCATACAAACTTCCAACCCCCGTTTACCCCTTTAAGGGTCGAGTTTCGTAAAATCAGTTCTTAGTAGATGTCTACGCCTTATAAGGAACCTACCTGTCAAATATCAAATTTGTAGCTGTTATAGTTTCGGAGATTTCGTGATGAATGAGTCAATCTACCACCCCCCGTTTTAACCCCAAAAGAGAATTTATTTCTAAAGGTACATTATTTGGATACCTCTTCACCATCTATAGAGTATACATTTTAAATTTCAAGTAGCTTACTTCAAAAACATAGGACTTTCATACAAATTTCCAACCCCCGTTTTACCCCCCTAGGGGTCAGATTTCGTAAAATCCTTTCTTAGCGGATGTCTACACCCAAAAAGAACCAACCTGCCAAATAGCAAAGTTGTAGCTCTTATAGTTTCGGAGATATCGTGATGAGGGAGTCAACCTACCATCCCCCGGTTTTAACCCCAAAAGGGAGTTGATTTCTAAAGATACATTATTTGAACGCCTTCTCACCATCTATAGAGTATACATTTTAAGTTTCAAGTCTCTTACTTCTAAAACATAGTACTTTCGTACAAACTTCCAACCCCCGTTTTACCCCCTTAGGGGTCGAGTTTCGTAAAATCCGTTCTTAGCGGATGCCGACGCTCTATAAGGAACCTACCTGCCAAATTTCAAGTTTCTAGGTGTTATAGTTTCGGAGATTTCGTGATGAATGACCTTTCGCTTTTATATATATTACTAGCTGTGCCCGCGGCTTCGCCCGCGTTGAAATCAGTTTGTCACAAAGTTTTCCCGGCAAACTTCCAGTGAAACTCTCATCAAAATCGGCTTTGCCGTTCCGTAAACCTTCCTCTTGGAGCCCTTTCTCCGTTTGTGAAACCGCATGAAAATCCGTTAAGTAGATTTTGAGGGAATCGGTCACATACGCTTTTGGGAACTTTGTTTTATAATACACTAACTTTTGCCCGCGACTACGTCCGCGTGGTTATGAAGATATGCATTACTATTAAGATGCTTAACGCAAATTATTTTTTTATTTCAGTCACTTGAAATGCTTATCACTCTGAGTAACTTTTTCAAAGGCACAATTTAGTATAATTAAATAGTTATTTTTATAAAACCTCTCTATACACCACATTTTTAGTTTTATTTTCATGCTGCAGTATGAATAACCTATCAAGCGAACTTGTTGCTACTGTATATGTTTCATACAAACTATCAACCCCAATTAAACCCCCTTAGCGATGGAATATCGCAAAATCCGTTCTTAGCAGACGTCTACTAACTATAATCTACCTCCCTGCCAAATTTCATCTTTGTCCATCTTGGATAGATGGACCATCCAACGGTTTTTGAGTTCTCGTGATGTCAATCAGTGACCTTTCTCTTTTATATATATAGATTACGATGTATTATTTGGACACTTCCTCGCCATCTATAGAACATACATTTTAAATTTCTAGTCTCTTACCTTAATAACATATGACTTTCATATAAACTTCCAACCCCCGTTTTATCCCCTTATGGATCGAGTTTCGTAAAATCCGTTCTCAGTGAATGTTTACGCCCTATAAGGAACCTATCTGCAAAATTTCAAGTTTGTAGCTGTTATAGTTTCAGAGATTTCGTGATGAGTGAGTCAACCTACCATACCCCATTTTAACCCCAAAAGGGGGTTGATTTCTAAAGATACATTATTTGAACACCTTCTCACTATCTATAGAGCATACATTTTAAATTTCAAGTCTCTTCCTCCAAAAACATAGGACTTTCATACAAACTTCCAACCCCCGTTTTATCCCCTTAGGGGTAGAGTTTCATAAAATTCGTTCTTAGCAAATGTATACGCCCTATAAGAAACGTACCTGCCAAATTTCAAGTTTGTAGGTATTATAGTTTCGGAGATTTCGTGATGAGTGAATCAACCTACCATCCCCCGTTTTAACCCCAAAAGGGAGTTGATTTCTAAATATACATTATTTGGACACCTTCTCACCATCTATAGAGCATACATTTTAAATTTCAAGTCTCTTACTTCAAAAACATAGGACGTTCATACAAACTTCCGAACCCCGTTTTACCCCCTTAGGGGTCGAGTTTTGTAAAACCCGTTCTTAGCGAATGTCTACGCCCTATAAGAAGCCTATCTGCTAAATTTCAAGTTTGTAGGTGTTATAGTTTCGGAGATTTCGTGATGAGTGAGTAAACCTACCATCCCCCGTTTTAATCCCAAAAGGGAGTTGATTTCTAAAGATTCATTATTTGGACACCTTTTCACCATCTATCTATAGAGCTTACATTTTAAATTTCAAGTCTCTTACGTCAAAAACATGGGACTTTCATACAAACTTCCAACCCCCATTTTACCCCCTTAGGGGTTGAGTTTCGTAAAATCCGTTCTTAGCGGATGTCTACGTCCTATAAGGAGCCTACTTGCCAAATTTCAAGTTTGTAGGTGTTATAGTTTCGGAGATTTCGTGATGAATGACCTTTCGCGTTTATATATATTATTATAGATTATAGATTATAGATTATGTAATTCTACGTTTTTCAATAGATTTATATTCTAACAAAATAATCATAATAATTCTATTCAAATATGAAAATAAAACTAACGGAGTGGATTTAATTTATACATATTATAATTCATATTTTTTTATTAATTGGAAAACAATGAGAGAGATGTCGCGACACGACCTTGCTGATCTCACAAACGTCAAGTTTTTAATAAACAATGTAGTGTGTTAAGTGATTTCAATCAAAGCAAAAATTAATGAACAGAAAATTTTATTAGCAAAATGAGTGCGTAACTAACAGTGACAACTAGTCTAGATTCTAGATCTAGATTATAGACTAGTTGTCTTCTAAACTTTAGAAGATGTAATGTAAGGTCTTAACGGCGACGGTTCCCTTGACGGTTCGATACCCATTCAAGGCCACTTTGTACAAATATTTGTTCGTCCTTACCTACCTACTCAGCGGGTCTAAAAGAATACATACGTTAGCTTTCAGAACCGGTTGATATAACCGACGTGTAGAAACATAATAGGTAGTGATCGTTACTCCGTTACTCGAGTTAGAGCAATTACTTTTCTAACTTCAGCAGCGTGATGGATTCAATCCTTTTCATAAGTGGAGAGGAAAGTTTTTCCCGACAATAGCATGCTTACACGCTGATTCAGTTTAGGTTAGCTACAAAAACATCCATGGTTTATTTTATCGCCTTTAAAAATACAGTCTCATAAAACAGTATTATTTTAAAATATTACTTACCATAATTGGTGAGGTTATATGTGACACATGAGCAAAGAGTAGATATAGGTTTTTTCCATATTTAAATATGAAATGTATGCAGAGTATGAAAACTAGCGGTTTAGTTAGTATTTGATGCAAGAAAAGTTGAAATTTCGTTTTAACTTTAGAATAATAATGGTGGCAGGGTAGCAGAAGTTGCGCACGAGGGGAGATTCATTTGTATAATATAATTTCAAGGCCATTTTAATCTTTATCAATACAATTATAGTTATTGTTGATTTTGTGGTAACTAAAATATTTGACTGATTATTGATTCGACGTTTTGCAGTTGAAAACTATGAAGACATATATTATATATCTTATTATATGCTAATTAAGTCACATTTTACCTTGAATCCGTCTTTTCCAAGTAAGTCACTCATAAGTTCGGAAAAATCTGTTGAACAAGTTATCGATACAATACATTCGTTTGTTCGCTTTTTTCACAAAATTATCGAATAGCAATTGATAATACGAGTAATATTGCTCTATATAAAGCAGTAATATAAAACAGTAATACAAGTACACAGTACTGGTTTATGGCTATTGCGCTGGTGGTTGCGGGTTCGATCCCCGCACATGGCATACAGACGTTTGCCGTGATCAGGGCGTTTGTAATTGTGTATGTATTTTCGGACCCCTGATACAAGAGCAAATCCTTCAGGGACAGTTGAGTGTGAAGCGTTTATTTGAAACATAAAAATTTGAATGGAATAAAGACATTATGCTTAATAACTTCGTAACCATATTATTTCTCAGAGTAGCTGCTCCCCACGGTTTCACTCGCGTTAATTTGAGAAAAATAATGTACTGAAACATTGTATGACTTATAGCCTTCCTTTGATAATGAACTATCCAACAACCTGAACCAGTGGTTTTTGAGATTAGCGCTTCAAGGAAATATCATCTTTAACACTATAATATTATTCCTTAGATTTACTTCCACGGAACAATACAAGCCATAGAAAACATAGCATACATCTATGTACAGAACAGGTGTAAATCTATTTGAGAAATATTATAAAACCGTATTTAAACGATATTGTCTTTCTTTAAGGGGGAAATAAATAGAATGTGTGCGCGTGTGCTCATTATCATTAATATCTATGTGTGTGTGTGTGTGTGTGTGCGCGTGTGTGTGTGTTAGTAGAATCGGTAATTTTAATAATATTACAATGAAGTAAATTTTCAGTCTCAACAAAATCAAATGGCAGAAGCCAGCTGCGAATAACTTTTTTACATTCCATTGTTTTAAGGCGGAAAATGTTTTTTGCTTTATTTGCATTTTTGTAGAGGTGAGTACTAAATGATATAAAATTGCTGTTTATCAAGAGATGTATTATGTGGCCGAATTATACATACTCTACTTTTGTTGCGTCTTTGAGGTGGATTATATATCAAACCTTTGTACTTCCGAACTATTGAGTGCATGATGGACAACTGCCTGACAATTAGAACAGCACATTCATGATATACCAGTGCTATGGAATAACTTCGTAGTCTTCACGTCTCGCTCCAATGGTAGCAGCGTAGTACGACTAATATAAGTATAAGTAAATACAATATATAATATTAAGTAAGTAATATACATTTATTAATCTATTTGTTATTTATATATTATGTCAAAAATTTATTTCAGCCGGGCGCTTCAACACTGGCATTAAGAACAAACGACCGCGTGTGTATGGTGAAAAAAAATCTTTTCAAAGCTAGTACACTCCTAGACCGCTTCTCCGCTTTTCATCGGGCAAGTAAGCGGTTGACTAGACCTTTAGTGTATAAAAAAAAAAACGGCGTGACTATTGACCCCCGGTCGGAACAAAGTTCCTTTCGCTTTTTGGTAGACGTTTGCTGTACAATCATAATTTCTATTGTAAAACTAGCGACCCGCCCCAGCTTCGCACGGTTGCAAAAACTAACAGTATTCCTTTACTATATTATCCATGTAGAATACATATAAACCTTCCTCTTCAATCACTCTATCTACCGCATCAAAATCCGTTGTGTAGTTTTAAAGATTTGAGCATACAGGAGACAGAGAAAGCGACTTTGAATTTTACTATTTAGTGATATCAAGTTAACAAAAATTTCTAATAAAATATATTTATTTCTAAATAATGATTAATTTCACGTTTGAATAAGAGACAGTTAATGGATTATTCAAAATTGAATTTTATCTCAATGACGTCAGATAAGAAACCGGTATCAATGGCATATTAAAATATGAAATCTTTGAATTGACTTTAGAAGTTTAATTACAAATTATAGTTTAATTTATCATCCTATCACGTTAATATCGAATAAATTTACGTTGAATTAAATTGTCATTAATTATTTTATGCATAATAAGCTATTCTAGTGTCTTAAATCTACTAGGGCTGGACTTTAAGTAATACTCGTATAAATAAATAAAATCATATCTGCACGATTTTATTTTTGTGTACCCACACATTAGGAATTCTAAACATTTTTGATATGATATTCAAAAAAAAAAAAAATCATATCTGTTCTTTCATCTTTTAAAAATCTTCTCTTATTTTTTTCCTTATCGTGTGACGTGATATAATTATTGCATTAATACTTTTGAAGCTCCAGGCGGTACAACTCATATGAGAGGTTACATTTTTGAAAATTTATTTAATTGATTTTATAAGGCGTAAAAGATTCATTTTTTTTTTTTTTTATGTCACTAGGTCGGCAAACAAACGTACGGCTCACCTGATGGTAAGCGAGTACCGTAGCTTATAGACACCTGCAACACCAGAAGCATCGCAAGCGCGTTGCCGACCCAATCCCCAATCCCCCCAGGAGCTCTGGTCACCTTACTCACCAACAGGAACACAATACTGCTTAAAAACAGTATTATTTTGCTGTGATCTTCTATAAGGTCGAGGTACTACCCCAGTCGGGCTGCTCCATATTTTGAGCAGGAAATTCCTGCTGTGCCCTACCTCGGTTAAATATACATACATACAATATATTCATATCAAAATATAGTAAGCCTGTGCCCGAGATTGCTATCACAATATTTGTGTATATTTTAACATTTTTCTCGGAAATATTTTCAACAAAGAGCTTAAAAAAAGTGTGAGTGTCAGCTCCGAACTGGAGTTTATTCCTTCAGACCGACTGTCTAAATAGGTAAAAAGTCGTAAGCCCAATCTAAAAAAAAGATTAATACCATATCAAATAGTAAATAAACGAATCAAATACCGCCATCTATCGGCGTTATTAGAAAACGTCGTAGCGCCATCTATCGGCGTTATTAGAAAACGTCGTAACGCCATCTATCGGAACTCTATTAGGTTCCAGGTGGCGCTAATGAAAACATATCCAGGTCATTCGTTCAGTACATTTTACTAGTCATATTTTTTTCATACCGGACACTATATGAAAATGGATTAAGCTCCAAAATGTAATTGGTTATTGCGCTTTGTTTGTGGCTAAGTATAGAACAGCACCTATAGTAAGATATTCTTAGACGTTAGGACGCACTTAAAATATTCAAACAATAGCATCCTTTGAATTTTTACCCACGGTCCTTGGAACTTGTCACTTTGTTTGATATTGAAAGAAATCGCACAATCGATCGAATCGTTACAAATCCTAAAGTTGTTTTTCCATTATCATAGTAATTACTAGTACAAGGTATAGTGTTTTGTTGGTGTGACTTTTTGACTTTTCCTTCTTAGAATACACATTTATTAATCTATTTGTTATTTATATATTATGTAAAAAAATCTATTTCAGCCGGGCGCTTCAACACTGCCGTTAAGAACAAACATCCGCGTGTGTATGGTGAAAAAAATCTTTTCAAAGCTAGTACCCTGCTAGACCGCTTCTCCGCTATTCATCAGGCAAGTAAGCGGTTGACTAGACCTTTAGTGTATAAAAAAAGGCGTGACTATTGACCCCCGGTCGGAACAAAGTTCCTTTCGCTTTTTGGGAGACGTTTGCTGTACAATCATAATTTCTATTGTAAAATTAGCGACCCGCCCCGGCTTCGCACGGTTGCAAAAACTACCAGTATTCCTCTACTATATTATGCATGTAGAATACATATAAACCTTTCTCTTTAATCACTCTATCTACCGCATCAAAATTCGCTGTGTAGTTTTAAAGATTTAAGCATACATAGGGACAGAGAAAGCGACTTGGTTTTAAACTATGTAGTGATATCAAGTTAACGAAAATTTCTAATAAAATATATTTATTTCTAAATAATGATTAATTTCACGTTTGAATAAGAGCCAGTTAATGAATTATTCAAAATTGAATTTTATCTCAATGACGTCAGATAAGAAATCGGTATCAATGGCATATTAAAATATGAAATCTTTGAATTGACTTTAGAAGTTTAATTACAAATTATAGTTTAATTTATCATCCTATCACGTTGAATATCGAATAAATTTACGTTGAATTAAATTGTCATTAATTATTTTATGCATAATAAGCTATTCTAGTGTCTTAAATCTACTAGGGCTGGACTTTAAGTAATACTCGTATAAATAAATAAAATCATATCTCTTCTTTCATATTTTAAAAATCTTATCTTATTTTATTCCTTATCGTGTGACGTGATATAATTATTGCATTATTACATTTGAAGCTCCAGGCGGTACAACTCATATGAGAGGTTACATTTTTGAAAATTTATTTAATTGATTTTATAAGTCGTAAAAGCTTCATATAATATATTCATATCAAAATATTGTAAGCCTGTACCCGAGATTGCTATCACAATATTTGTGGATATTTTAAGATTTTTCTCGGAAATATTTTCATCAAAGAGTTTAAAAAAAGTGTGAGTGTCAGCTCCGAACTGGAGGTTACTCCTTCAGTCCGACTGTCTAAATAGGTTAAAAAATAGTCGTAAGCCCAATCTAAAAAAAAAAGACTAATACCATATCAAATGGTCAATAGACGAATCAAATAACGCCATCTATCGGCGTTATTAGAAAACGTCGTAGCGCCATTTATCGGAACTCTATTAGATTCCAGGCGGCGCTAATAAAAACGTATCCAGGTCATTCATTCAGTACATTTTACTACTCATATTTTTTTCATACCGGACACTATATGAAAATGGAGTAAGCTCCAAAATGTAATTGGTTATTGCGCTTTGTTTGTGGCTAAGTAAAAAACAGCACCTATAGTAAGATTTATTCTTAGACGTTAGGACGCCTTTAAAATATTCAAACTATAATAGCATCGTTTGAATTTTTACCCACGGTCCTTGGAACTTGTCACTTTGTTTGATATTGAAAGTAATCGCACAATCGACCGAATCGTTACAAATCCTAAGGTTGTTTTTCCATTATCATAGTAATTACTAGTACAAGGTATAGTGTTTTGTTGGTGTGACTTTTTGACTTTTCCTTCTTAGAAATAGATAATTTAACATGACATGAATGTTTTAAACCGTAATGGTAAGTGAGAAATTAATACATTTCAAGACAAATATTTGTATTAACTTTAATGTACATGGGTATGTATAAATAACTTTATTTGCTCGCAAACGAAAAAAAGCTGACTTTAATTACATCGACAAATAATACAGCGTCGGAAATCGATAAAACAGTCGGTTAAATACGCATCATTAGCGATAACTCAAAAAGTACTTTCCAGATTTTGATCAAATTTAAATGGAAAACCACATGACAAGTACCAGCCTTCAATAACAATAATCTTTAAACCCAGCAAGAAGCTAACTCATCATTCATCATTTCAGCCTATTGCAGTCCACTGCTGGATATAGGCCTCCACAAGATCGCGTTAAAAATGGCGTGAACTCATATTGTGTGTTGCCCATAGTCGCCACGCTGGGCAGGCGGGTTGGTAACTGCGCGGCTGGCTTTGTCGTACCGAAGTATTATCGCCTGTGTATTTCAAAGCCAGCAGTTGGACAGTTATCCCGCCATCGGCATCGGTCGGCCTTATAAGTTTCACGGTGGTAGTGGAACTGTGTTATCAGTTATTCGCCTCTTACGCCTTAGGGAGTGGCTATATTCTTTAATGCCGTAGCCACACAGCTAATTAACAAGCATAAAAAATACACTCGAAATGAGAACCTCCTGCTTTTGTTAGATCGTACGTCACTTTTACACCAGCACAGTCGATGACAAGTTAGTTTCAATAAAATGGAATCTAAAGTTTATAACTTTAGACTTATCAGCATTATTCAGTTCATTTATTCGGGATAAAAAAGGTCTTCAAAGTCTTGAGGTCAACGTTATTTAACATGGAGGGTTAAAAGTTTTTCCATTTCCTTCTTTTACTATAAGAAATTTTCAATATCGAAATGTGTTTATCTTTATTTTTCAACGAATTTTTTGATATAATACCATATTGTGTGCACAGTATATGTATTATACGAATTTCTAACTTTTTGTTCTTATGAAAAGTTTTGTCTGTATGATTGATAGAAATAGGATGTAGGTTAACTTTTTTTGTACATAAGGAACATAATTACCTGCCAAAATTTCCTTAAAGAAAGATTAATACTAGTACAATGCGTTATTACGAAGTGCATGTTTAGTGCCAATTGCATATATATTAAACCTTAAAGAATTTAACCATTTCGTTTTAGAAGGATGTCGGACTGTGATTTCATTTTTGATTATAGAAATATATAAAAAAAAACACTGAACACGCTTAGCTCAGAATAATAATTTATTTAATAAATCACAATAAGAACTATAAGAGGGTGAGACTTGTGTAGTTTTTATTGTCTCTAAAGACAAAGTATTAAAGTTACTCGTTACTACAGTGTCACTAGTTCCTAAGGTGAGAGGGCTTGCAAAACACACTGAGAAGGAATTACGTACTGTAACAATTATTTTTCAAAAGTTTCGCTCCAAGAATATTAATGAGAAAAAACATAATCGACAAACTTACAACGTTGATACTTCCCACTAACGACATCGGCTCCATAATAAAAGTTCTGCAAAAGAGTATGCATCATATCCTGTGGGCAATTCCGTAAACCCAAGGGAACTGGCGTGACAAGGCCCCATATGTGAAGCAGTAATACAAGCCGAAAGGATCGTCGCACTAAGTAGTAGTGTTACGTAGAACCTTTAAATAAAAATGTCCATACCGAACTACAATTTAATACCAGCAAAAAATTTGGGCGCCCTTGCACTCAACACGCGAGTGTCATTGTTTTTCGTACCAAGTTCGATCAAACCGCTATAACATAATTATGACGGTGCGCGTCTTTATAACAAGATACCCTCCGACATCTAAAATATTGACTAGATCGATATATTCATAACGCGACTGTCTCATTATATTATTACAAAAATATCTGCCTGAGTATGTGGAATGGAATAATAGTGGTTTTCAAATAGTTGGGATGTTTTTTTTTTTTATTGATCCGGGGTATCTTGTTGGTTTATGTTTAATAATTTGTGTGTTATTTTCTCCATTAAAAATGTAAATACGAAAACAAATGTCTGTTAATTGTTTTTTATTTTATTTTAATTGTATTCGCATGTAAGTGATGTAATTGCGTTTATGAGAATAAATAATATTTAAACCTAAATATTTACTTAAATCAACTCACAGCTGTTGGCAATAACTTTCTTAGAATCGATTTATAAATTTGATTACTGAATTAAAAGTTAGGTGGTAATTAAGTTTCACTCTTCGAATTTTCCGATGTTATGATGTTTTGATGATTTGATGATTGTCAAAATATTTTTATAAGTTGCGAAAGACTGCGCCAAATTGAATATATTTTATTGTAAAAGAAAATTAATGAAAAGTTTTGAGAAATGAATTGTTCACAAAAAAAAATGGTAAAAAGTTCACCGGATCAACTAGTTTGATATATAATATGAAAAAGTAAGTAAAAGATTTATGAATTTATATATGAACTTTTTTTTTGTATATGAACTACTTAAATCCCGAATACAGGAATTAAACAATTATTTAAAAAGAAACCAAAATGTTATGTACATATCCCATCAACACGGTTATGGATGATTTATATGTAGGTAACAAAAAAATGGCCAAAAAATAATACAGAATGATGCAAAAAAGAGGAAACCATGCTACCGTGCTCGCAAAGTCATATGTAGGTACATAAAACAAGCTAATTATCAACTCGCACATGAATACTTTCAACAATGATAAACATTTTCAATTAACAGCGCGTGCGTCATTCAGGACGACATTATTGCATTACTCTCTTGTTGTCATAAATGAACGTTGTTTAGTAATTCATTAAATTAATCTACGTTTCGTTGTCCCACAAGATATTATTCAACACATAGTTATTTATCTGCTGGAAATTTAAAATTTAAAGAACAACTTGGTATTGCGTTTTAGTTAGCTGCCTTTCTATTACGTCTGCTTATCTATATCGTTCTTTGTTTCATTGTTACTATAAATTAGCTTAAATGCGTTCCACTATTAAATATTAAAAATGTTATCCTTTTTTTTCTTTTTAATATTATAACATACAATTACGGTTGTCTGTTGCTGCGCTAAGCAAATCAATGCTTGTGTTATAGGTAACAGCCGTCTGATATAGTTGAATACTTTTTTTTTTTATAAATGTACATAGAAATATTACATACATATATAAACATATAAATATAATACATATATATAGGACATAGGTCTCCACAAGTTCGCGCCAAAACTGGAGGGAACTCATGTGTTTTGCCCATAGTCAACACTCTGGGCAGGCGGGTTGGTGACCGCAGGGCTGGCTTTGTCACACCGAAGACGTTGCTAACACGTGGTTCAATAAGTCCCGAGACTAAGTACTAAAAAAAGGGCTTTTTTAAACATTTTTGAATATCATATCAAAAATTGACCGCTCCAATGTGGGTAACACAAAAATAAAAATCTTAGATAAGGTCTTTTTTATAAAATTAATTTTTATTCATCAACATAGTCTCCTCCAAGAGCGATACAGTCCCTCCAACGCTTTTCTAACTTTTCTATCCCATGTGTTTAGAACGATTTGTCTTTGGCTTCAAAATAAGCCTCCGTTGCTGCGATAACTTCACTATTTGAGTCAAATTTCTTACCCTGAAGCATTTTTTTGAGGTCTGCAAACAGCCAGTAATCGCTGGGGGCCAAGTCTGGCGAATAAGGGGGATGAGGAAGCAATTCGAAGCCCAATTCGTTAATTTTGGCCATCGTTTTCACGGACTTGTGACAAGGCGCGTTGTCCTGGTGAAACACCACTTTTTTTTGTTCATGTGAGGCCGTTTATCCGCAATTTCGTACTTCAATCGCTCCAATAAGCACATGTAATAGTCACTATTTATATTTTGCCCCTTTTCAAGGTAGTCGATGAAAAGTATTCCATGCGCATCCCAAAATATAGACGCCATAACCTTAACGGCCGATTTCTGAGTCTTTGGACGCTTCGGGCGGCTTTCACCAGCCGCTCTCCACTCCGCTGCCTGCCGATTGGATTCCGGAGTGAAATGGTATATCCAGGTTTCATCCATTATTACATATCGATGTAAAAAATCCTTTTTATTATGATTCATCAGCGCCAAACATCGCTCTGAATCATTGATACGTTGTTCCTTTTGATTAGTTGTAAGCAAACGCGGCACCCACTTAGAAAAAAGCTTTTTCATGGCCAAATTTTTATGTAAAATAGTGAAAACACTACCAGCTGAAATCTTCACTATCTCGGCTATCTCTCGCACTTTTACCTTCCGATCTTCCAATACGATTTTGAGGACTTGGTTAATATTTTGTTGAGTCACTGCTTCATTTGGACGACCTGAGCGTTCCCCATCATTGGTGTCCATGCGACCGCGTTTGAAGTCGGCATACCACCGACAAATGGTTGCTTTAGAGGGAGCTGATCCTGCATAACATTTTATAAGCCATTGCTGTGCTTCAACGGTATTTTTTCCCATTAAAAAACAAAGTTTTATCAACACGCGAAACTCGTTTTTTTCCATTGTATCGAAATTACAACCGTAGCGTCACTTAAATGTTTCAAAATCAATTATTTTATTGTTCCATTTTTAAAAATTTGACACATATTCTTGTATCGATAGCCAGTACTTTTTAAAAATTAAAAGAGTTTTTAATATATGCGCCCTTTCCAGGTTAGTCTCGGGACTTATTGAACGATCTAGTACCTGTCTTCGGCCTGTGTGTGTGCAATAAATACAAATATTACACCCAAACTCAGGTGGGAATCGAACCCGCAACCCGGGGAGCAGAAAGTAGGGCTACTACAAACTGCGCTAACGAGCTCGTCAAAATGTGTTTTTGTAGTTGTTTTTATTTCTGCTATGAATACTAAAGTTATAAAATTGACACGAATGTTTAATAATTTAAGTTAATTCAAGATTTATAATATAAAAAATTATTTTGCTTGATAAAGTTATTTTTTACTATGGAAGGTTAAGTATCAAGCAAATCTTAGGCATAGAGATGGAACGTTGGTTAATGATTATTAACTTAACATGGTTGAAACTATGTAATCTAGTAAATAATATCATGACCAATAATATCATGACAATATTTCCGTTACTTCCTTAGATCAGTGTATTCTAATTGTTGCTTTGTTTGTGCTTATAAAGTACTATTAGATATTGAAAGTAGAAGAAAGAAAAAAAAGTGAATGTATGTATTCTTCTTACATTTTTTGTATGACGTAAAATGTTAAATGTAGGAATGAGTCCTATAATTGCTTGTTATTTTTACCCTCTGACCGAAAAAAGCGATGTTGCAAATGAAATACAAGGACGTATGTATAGTTCATTTAATGATTCCCGAACGCTATGACTTTTGTTTATGTTTGTTTTTCTATTAATAAATTTATAATTGTGTTTGCTAGCAAACGAATAAAATCGACTTCAATTACATCGAAAAGTAAAACCTGCAACGTGATTAGACAAAAAAAATTAACAAACGCACTGGTTGCCTCTACGATTTTCAAAGGTTCCCCTCGATTTCTGTGGGATTTCATCATCAGATCCTGGTTTCCTTATCAAGATACCACCCTTAGGATATCTTCTTTCCAACAAAAAAAAAGAATCAACAAAATTTCCAACAAAAAAACAACGATTCGTAAACGACGAGGTTATCCGCGAACACACACATAAATATTTATACAGTCGAATTGAGAAACCGCCTCCTTCTTTGAAGTGGGTTAAAAATACTTTTCAGACTTTTTCTTTTTTATGTCGAAGGTTTTTACACATACACTTGGGTTATATTGCATTACTTCTTCACTTCCAATGATCACTATATTTATATTGTACTGGCTTTGGCCAAATCTTTACATATTTGTTGTTATTTAAAATGAACAAGATAACGTAGAATACTTATGTATTTATTAAGTATTTTTATATTTACTGCAGTTTGATACGCAATAATTTTATTTGTATTTTACTTACTATGCCTTATAAGAGGAATTGTTTTACCTATAGTTATAATGAGAAGATATCAAATTAATATTTGTTACTTTATAATAAGGTTGTATGTTATATATGCATGTATAAATATTAGATGTAGATGTTTACGTGTAAGTTTAGTATATTTGTGAAAAATGTTTGACTAGCTTGTTGGCGCAGTTTGTAGTGGCCCTGCTTTCTGCTCCGCGAGTTGCAGGTTCAATTCCCGCCTAAGTCTGGGTGTAATATTTGTATTTATATATTTAAATATGCTATATTTCTATGTATCTTTATCAAAAAATAGCTATATCAGCCGGCTATTACCATAACACAAGCATTGAGTTGCATACCATAGGGACAGACGACCGTGTGCGTATGTTATTAGATATTTATTTAATATATAACTACTTCACTATCTACCCGGTATTGACGTTAAGTTTATACTTCCTATACTTGAGTTGCCTGGAAGTAATGTATTATTAGCCAAAAGTCATCATAAGTAAATATTAGTATATGGCCCAATATATAGATCCTTAAACACAATCTATATTCTATTATATATTACATTAGTTCGACCAGTAGTCCGTACATTGTCTTAATGTTTTGTCACTCTAGTGACTCACGGATAAAATACTAATCGTAAAAATAGTATTTATCTTTATAGTTTAATGAAAAAAAAATCCTGAAGTACAATATAATCCGTTACTGATAATAAAAATTTATTACAAGAAAAAAACATAACATTAAGTACGAAAAAGTACTGTTAATAAAATGTACTGATTAATTTAAGCTCTTAATTGAAAAAAACTTTATTAACATAATCGTTTTATATTTTAAATTTAAATTTCGTTAAAAATTTAAATCTAAATTATACATGAAATTAATCGTACGTTCTCATTGTTAAAATTATTTTACTTAAAATTTATACACTTGTTGTTGTTAATTAAAATATATTATAATGATGGTTGGTATTATATTATTATTATTTTCAAAACTTTATTTTATTACGTTATGATATAATATGTCTATACATATTATACAAGAACATAATAAAGTCATTCATCATCATTCTATACTGATAACACGCATACAGTCAAGGTTCATGGCCACTTGTATCGGCGAATAGTTTATTCAGTACAAAATTGTAATACATACAATGTAAAAATATTTTGTACTCATTAAATATCTGTACGTCCATAAATTTTTGCAAGTAGTAAAATTGAAGGTCAACGCTCAACATCTGCGCCGACGACTACCTGCAATATGTATCCGTAACGTTATTTGATAGATTGTTGTAATGACTATCCCGATTAATCTTCTCCGGGTATCCATACTTACATAGTACATACTCATTAAGTAATTCTCATTTTATTCTATCGGCTTATATCGTTTAGAGAGTATTCTATTTAATCCGTCTAACAGACTAAAGATATAACCATAACCATTCTAGTGAAGTGGTAACCAAAGATCGAGTAAAGTCAACGGCTTTAGATTTGATCGAGCGGATCAGTTTCTTGTATTCGTTCTATAAATAATATAATATTATAACAATTTGTCTCTGGTCTATGTTGCCATGCTGCTAGGTCCTCAGAGATTGCCTAGGGAAATGATCCACCCAAGTAACAAAAAGAAGCGTGGCGAATTAAGTGTTAGCAAGGGACAGACGGCTTTAGTCTAGCTTAGTGCATATAAAAATAATACATAAAATCGAAACCTTGTCCAAGAGAATCATAGGAAGGCAAAATTCATGATCACTAACTTAAAACATAAAACAGGCGACTATGGTCATGTCGTTTGCAATAGTAGTGGAACATAGGAAACTTATACTGCGACTAACATGCTAATTATCATTATTCTAATAACTAGTATTTTTTTTCATTGACGTCACTTTAAAAAGGTATTTCCGAATGGTACTTTTAAATCCTAAAAAAATGCTAACTACGTAATATCCATTTATTAAATTCCTGCAAATATCACGTGTCTAAGTTCCACTCAAGTTAATTATTTTAAAAGGTTATTTTTTATACGAATTATGTTTGAAATACGATCTTAGCTTAAACTGGATTTTGATTAATTATTATTATGCCCTTATAGCCAATGTTGAAGTTAAATGTTTTTTTGTTGTGATTTATGTTCTGCCGTTATTATTAACACAGGTAGTTCATATTTTATAACATTAGAAGATGCTAGTATTTAAAAGAAAGGCGTAGTTTAAACGATCGTGAGTAGCTTAAAATTTGTAAATAATATGTAATGGGTGCTATGGCATTGTTTTAGATTTATTTTTGTATCGCCTATTAAAGTCAAGATTTCTTTTTTATTATTCTGCCAGAAATTTAACAGCTAGTAAGGAAACGTCATCGATACATTTTATAAACTGACTCAATACAAAAAATAACAATCACTTATTGAATATTTGAACGTTGTAGCTATTTCATT